>NC_051236.1:605000-650000 GCF_015220715.1 Pygocentrus nattereri | reverse complement strand
TGAGTGATAAGTGGAATTCTATCTATTTCTCTGCTTAAACATGGAAAAAAACACCAGTTTTCCTGTTGTAATCAACAACTTCCCGGCTGAAAAAAGAACCATCAGGAGTTAAACCTGAACTTTTTGCTTTCTAATGTGAACTTTGTGGTTACCACTAGAGACCACCTGTTTCTTGTAGGACACCTTTCAATCCCTTTAGGCAACCATCAGGTATTTCTGGAATCAGACACATCATCGGTTAAACCATTAGACTCCTTTACACTCTGATATCAATCCATCAGGAAAACACAAGATACCATCACGGACCACTGAACACTACCAGGAACCAACCAAAACTTTAATGGTTTCTGTGACTTTTTTCCGCAGCTGTAATGTTGGTAACACCTTGATTGACTTTTACAGATTCTCAGTGAGGAAGGTCGTTAGCCTGGCAAACATTCCTGTGAAAAACGGTCAGTAAGTTGTGCCATGTTTGCAGAGGCAAGTGCTGCTAAACTGTCCTTACTCTGTCCAAGATCTGTTCATCTGTGCCATTGATTAGAAATCATATTCTTCTCTTTGTGTACACTATAGTGCCAAAAGTATTCGCTCGTCTGGCTTCACATGCATATGAACTTGAGTGGGATCCCATTCTTAATCCATATGGTTTAATATGATGTCGGTCCACCCTTTGCAGCTATAACAGCTTCAGCTCTTCTGGGAAGGCTTTCCACAAGGGTTAGGAGTGTTTATTGGAATTTCTGACCGTTCTTCCAGAAGCGCATTTGTGAGGTCAGACACTGATGTTGGACGAGAAGGCCTGGCTCACAGTCTCCGCTCTAATTCATCCCAAAGGGGTTCTATGGGGTTGAGGTCAGGACTCTGTGCAGGCTAGTCAAGTTCTTCCACACCAAACTGGCTCATCCACGTCTTTATGGACCTGCTTTGTGCACTGGTGGTCAGTCATGTTGGAGCAGGAAGGGGCCGTCCCCAAACTGTTCCCACAAAGTCGGGAGCGTGAAATTGTCCAAAAGCTCTCGGCCATGGAAACCCATTCCATGAAGCTCTCTACGCTGTTCTTGAGCTGATCTGAAGGCCACATGAAGTTTGGAGGTCTGTAGTGATTGACTCTGCAGAAAGTCGGTGACCTCTGCGCACTATGCCCCTCAGCATCCGCTGACCGCTCTGTCATTTTACGTGGCCGACCACTTCGTGGCTGAGTTGCTGTCGTTCCCAGTCGCTTCCACTTTGTTATAATCCCACTGACAGTGGACTGTGGAATATTTAGTAGTGAGGAAATTTCACGACTGGACTTGCTGCACAGGTGGCGTCCGATCACGGCACCACGCTGGAATTCTCTGAGCTCCTGAGAGCGACCCATTCTTTCACTAATGTCTGTAGAAGCAGTCTGCAGGCCGAGGGGCTCGGCTTTATACACCTGTGGCTGTGGAAGTGACTGGAACACCTGGATTCAATGATGGGGGAGTGAATGAGCTAACTTGAAGGTATATTAGCATGTTTGGAGTTAGCGTGCTGTCCTCACTTATTATCAATATGCAGGTTTCTTAACCACTTAAATGAATCAGGGAATGTTCATTGTGAGATTCATTGTTAATTTTCAATAAAAACAAAAAATAATTGAGAGAACTATTAAAAACACGGACCATCTAACAGTAGTTTTCTTTTGTTTTTCCACACGGAGCATGGCTTAAAGTAAAGAGTCACATATGGTTATGTTATGCAGCTGAGGTACATAATATATGAATGAGACTCTTAAGCAGCCACACATGAGCCGAAATCCTAATACCAAACGCCAGGTGTCAGCTAATGGGGTATAAAGCCCCTACTGATTACCTACTGATCTGATTCAGCTGTGGAGCCACAACAGGGCAGTAAAAGAGCTGCATGCAGTTCCTGCGCTGCATGTTACTGACCCCTGTCCTATACTGTGTAACTACAGAACCACTGATAGAGTAAAAACATTCAATCTTTGGCAGAATCAATCTGGCTATTTGTAATGGTGCAAGATCATTATGTCCAAAGCTGAGGGGGTGGGAAGGTCTTTTTAAGGGGCACGATGCCCCCTATTGCCCCCTCACCCTACGTGGCATCAGACCTGGATTCGTTTGAATGAATATTTGTGTATGTGTGGTGCTACATCTGCCTTTGTTTTGTACATATTCATTACTGATGGTCAGAACTGCGTGACATTATTTGTACACTTCAGCCTTGTCCGCCGTAACACACACTAATGGACTGGGATTGTTTGTGGCTTATTTTCTAGTGACATAACGTCCCTTACTTTCCTTCTGAACAGTTTGTTTGTGGCACAGTGCTGAGAGGTAGTGGCATTTACTTAATTCCAGTCATTAACAGGATGATGATTCACCATTTTGCTAAATTGCCAATAAGTGCCCACTGTTGAATAGCGCAGCTGAAAAAGAGCCATTTGCTTCCAAGCTTACTAATCATTGTCCCATCAGAAAGAAATGGTCTGTAAAAATAGTTGGTTTTTTCCACTGCTCCTGCACTATGTATTACTAATATTTACATTACATAACATATGGAGATTTATTCATTTTTTAATGTATTATCTGATATTACAAATGATATTGGCATTGGATTTTATTCGAATGTAATCGCCGTTGCTCACCACGCTCTTTAATTCACTGGTCAGTAGGGATGCACAAATTGGACGTGATGTTTGATAAAACCGCTGGACACCACGATGATACAAGAAGCGATAAATCATGGTTAAAACAGTGTCTTTGTCTGGATTTGCAAGGACAGAGGCTGATTTATTTATTTACTTATTTATTTATTTGTTCATGACTATGTAAACAGAAATCTTAACATCTTCTTTAAGTAAACCAAGCTCAGTTTTAGAAACACATTCGCCTTAACAGCCTTTTCTGTGCTACATTAGTTCAACCAGCAGCCCCATAGTAAAATAAAACCAAACAAACAAGTAAATAAATAAATACAAGTTAATGTTCTGATCTATCTAAAATCTATTTAATTTATAAAGAAGTAACAAGCTAAATATAAGGAAATTCATCATGCGTGCTCTGTAATTCATTTTGCGAAGTGTCTGTCACAAACCCCTAAATTTAAACTTGTGGAAATAATACTGGCTAATAGTTTAGCAGTTTGCAGTTAGATGTCATTGTTCTGAAATTTGACCCCATTTCCAAAAAAGTTGGGATGCTATGTGAAATGTAAATAAAAACAAGATGTAATAATGAGAAGATTATTTAAACTCATTGTTTAAATAATAAACACACTTATTTAATTGAAAACAGTACAAAGACATATCAGATGTTGAAAGTGAGAAATTTTATTGTTTATTGAAAAATATTTGCCCATTATGAATTTGATGCCAACAGCATGTTCCAAAAAAGTTGGGACGGGGCAAAAAAGGCTGGTAAAGTTGTGTAATGCTAAAAGAAACACCTGGTGGTTGATTGGCAACAGGTCAGTAAAATGACCATGAGTATGAAAAGAGCATCTCAGAGAGGCGGAGTCCTTCAGAAGTAAAGAGGAGGAGGGGTCACCCCTCGTTTGAAGACTGGACCATCAAATAGAGCAACAACTCAAGAAGAACGTTCCTCAACATAAAACAGCAAAGAGCTTCTGCTTTTCATCGTCTACGGTGCAGAACATCATTAAAGACTCAGAGAATCTGGAGAAATCTCTGTCTGTGAGGGACGAGGCTGAACACCAGTATCTGCTGGCCGTGATCTTTGGGCCCTCAGGCAGCACTGCATTAAAAACAGACATGATTCTGTAGTGGAAATCACTGCATGGGCTCAGAAACACTTCTGAAAACCACTGACTGTGAACACAGTTCATCACTGCATCCACAAACGCTGTTAAACCCTAAAACACAAAGAAGAACCCAAATATAAACAGGATCCAGAAACGCGGATGTGTGAGTTCTCAGTTAATGTGAAGGATGAGTGCATTACCAAACCAGAAAAGAGTCTTTCCAAAAGAAGAGCTCACCAAACAATTTTGGTGCCATTGAAGTTAGCACTCGTTAAGGTGAGTACGGTAGCAGTTAGCCAGTGGTGGTGTAGCCAGCCAATGTGGGACCCCCAAATAACCAGTGAGCATTTCGCACAGTGCCTGAAGCTTACAGATGGTCTTTCGCTGCTCTGCAATCCTCATGTGCTTTCAGACGTGTTAATGCAGCTTTTATGACCTTCAAAGCATCAAGTTTAGCACTTGATTAGTTCAGCAAGATCATTTGCTTCTTATATTTAGTTCAGATCGTTATAAACAGAACAGAGGGAAAAGAATCTGGTAATGAATCCCTAAACGAAACTCACATCTGTTAACTGTCATTAAACCTTTTGCCTGTACAGTACTGAAGGTCACAAAGTGAGGCCTTTAACCATTCACAGTGTATTTAATGTGTCCTTTTTTGGGGGGATTTTTCCCCAATTTTTTCCCCAATTTAATCGCCCCCAATTCCACCCACTAGCTAGGACATCAACGCTAGGGAGAAGGCTAGGACAACCTTCTTCCGAGACCTGTGAAGCATCACCGTATCTTTTCGAACTGCCGCTCACGCAACGTTACTGGACAGCTGAACGCACTCCAAGCAAAGCGCCAACCAGCAGAGCTGTTACGTCAGCTAACAGACGCCTGCAATGACTAGTATCACACTGAGTGATGGGGGGAGAGGGGGGAGGGTAGGGGCCACCCTACCCACCCAGAGAGAGCGAGGCCAATTGTGCTGTCTTGGACTCCCGGCTACCGACGGCTGTTGCATCACCAGGGATCGAACTTGTGATCTCCTGATGACAGAGCCAGCGCTTAGACGGCTGCACCACTTGGGAGCCCGTTTAATGTGTCTTTTGAGCACTTTGACCACTCACAGTTCCAGATGAGTGTTTCTGTAAGTGTTGAACCAAGGCGTTCATACAATCTAACAAAAGTAGCATTTTGGTCAAAGTAGCGGAGTCCTGTCTTTAATTGTCACATTATTGATTGTGTTTTTAATATATTACAATGTAAAATCAATACAGAATTGTGGCAAACTGGGTCACTAAGGACTGAAACATGGTGCAAACCTGTTTTAACAAGTGAGTTAACTAATCTGAGATGGTTTACACTGTGGAAAAGTCAGAGACCACCCTTCATTTATTCAATTCCCTGTCAAAATGTCCATTAACCTCTTAAAAAGCTCAAGTATTTGCATTGACATCCCTGTAGTTGCTGAGTAATAAGCTTTATGATGTAATAAGCCTGGAATTCTAAGAGGTTCAGAACAAGTAGGAAAACAAGCAAAAACACATACAGAAGGGCATTTAATGTCCACTCTTTAGTGATATTGAGGTCTGGGCTCTGGGGCGGTCAGTCCATTGTCCAGCTTCTTTGTTTGGTGTGTCCGTCTCCTTTTCTCAGAGAGGTTCTTCTTGATCAGCTACACGTCCTTTCAGACCCACAGCGCTGAGTGGTCTTCTCCCAGTGGAAGGATGGGCAGAAACACCTGTGGGTGTTCTCAGATCTGAAGCAGCTTGATCTTCTCCTCTCTCTCAGAGATCAAAGCTTTCGGTGCTGTTTATCTGATGAGGGCAGGTTTGGTGACCAGGTCTTCCAGGTGGTTGTTAGGAGGAACAATTTCTCTGTAGGTTTTAAACATTTTCTGAGCTCCAGTTTTGGAAACTCTTGTTTTTTCTCTTATTCTCCTCTGACTTTCCTCTCGCTCATGCTTGTATATTCACTACTAATATCTAATCTCTGCAGAAATATCTTCTAAAAAAAATAGCAACTTGTTCTTAATCGCCTATTAACTGGAAATCAAATTAATGATGGGTGTTTTGTGAATTTTGCACAATATCTGGTTCCGTTTTCCTAGGCTCTGTTCAACAACGTGCTTTTAGAGACGTTAACTCGCCTCCCAGTTTTACTTTTTATGGTATTGGAGCGTTTTAGAGTTCAGTGGATTGGATATGTAAGGTGGAGCTTGCTCGACTCATGATTGCTCCCATAGAACATCAGCACACTCACAGATATATTGGAAAAAAAAAAAACACTGGACAGCGTGTGTGAACGCAACCCACAGGCTAGTACACCACCCACCCACACCACCGCTATTCAGAAACTCCATCCTGTTCTCTAGAGCTCTCAGCAATGCCCATCATTCACTTATATAATATTACACCTGTCCCACCTCCACCCCCATCCGGCACTCACACAAATATCCTCTGCTGAAGGTGATAAACAAAAACGTCAGCCTCACCACCCTCTGTTCAAGTATCTGTCAAACAATGAAGGAGGAACTCTGTGTTTTTGAAGGGAAAAATAAATGAAGAAGCCAAGCTGCCTCTCTGTTGTTTTCTTTTAGCTGCTCACCTCCGTGAAACATGAGTTTAAGGGCGCATATCAAGAAAAAAACAGATTTCCTCGCTGTTTTGTGTGACGCAGTGAGAAGGTATGCCTTTAAAAATGGCCCATTAACTCACCAAGCTGAACTGCAAAAACACCCTGCTTTGAATTTGCTGTTTATGTGACATCACAAAGCAGTTTAGCTCCGCCCATTCACACTGAAGTTAAAAGGAGTGTTTTGGCCCAGCTTTGTGAACAAGGCATAATACATTGCAGCCAATCAGAACAGAGCTCATTTACATTATCAGTTTTAAATGCACAGTAGCAAAAATTGTGCTTCATTTTATGGAATAAGTGAGGTTGAAAATTAGTCAGGTAAAAAAATTATTATGGTATATGTAAGCATTGGTTTACATCAATCAGCCATAACATTCTGACCACCTCCTCGTTTCCACGCTCACTGTCCACTCTATCAGCTCCACTTACTGTATAGCTGCACTCTGTAATTCTACAGTTACAGACTGTAGTCCATCTGTTTCTCTGATACTCTGTTACCCTGTTCTTCAGTGGTCAGGACCCCCATGGACCCTCACAGAGCAGGTACTGTTTGGGTGGTGGGTCATTCGACAGCTCATCTGCTGCTGCACAGTTTGTGTTGGTCATCCTCTATTACTTCAGCAGTGGTCACAGGACGCTGCCCACAGGACGCTGGGCTGGCCACCACCACGTCAGTGTTACTGCAGTGCTGAGAATGACCCGTCACCCAAATAGTACCTGCTCTGTGGTGGTCCATGGGGGTCCTGATCACTGAAGAACAGGGTAACAGAGTATCAGAGAAACAGATGGACTACAGTCTGTAACTGTAGAACTACAGAGTGCAGCTATACGGTCAGTGGAGCTGATAAAGTGGACAGTGAGCAGAGAAACGAGGAGGTGGTCAGAACGTTACGCCTGATTGGTGTATGTAAACATACATGTCGTTAGTGGACCTTGGGGGGAAATAAACTAAAGTACAAGATGAAGGTAGGGTATGGATCCATTAACCCCTTAAATGACCAGGTCCTGCCAGCAGGCCCAAAGTTTTTTTACACACTTCTATAACTTTAGAACAACAGTTTGCGCTGACGTCCCTGTGGTTACTGAATAATACGATTTAGTATGTAATAAGCCTGGAATTTGAACTGATTAAAAATAGTGAAAATAGTAGAGTTGCAGTAAAAGGGGTCCCATCTCTATATTTCTCTGTCCAGGTCCATACACAGATATTTTTGGGGGGAGCATAATGGAAAAAGGTAACATACACATGAATTAAACCTAATTTAATTTACAGCATATTGCAACCACTCTTGTAAAGGGAGACAGTGTAATCAGGTTACCGTGCAGCTATATATAAGAGATCCACATAGCCCGGCATCACTCACTGCTTTTTCCAATAACAAAAACTTGGTTTAGCAGGTTATTAGAACCCCTTCCTTCCAACATAAAAATAACCATATAATAGAATGTGATTCTTTGTTAAAGGGCCCATACGCTACATTGTTCTTGTATTTTAGTTCATTTGAGATCTGCTTATAACACTAGAAAACATAAAATTATTGTTAGTTAGTTTCATGCTGCCCCAATCGAAAAGCAGTATGTGCTGAAACACTTCTGATGCCTTCAGTATGTATACGCAGAGCTAAACTGCTTTTGGCTGAATGATTTGGTTCTTGCAGCATCACAGAAAGCTTATAGTTTTTATATGGAAAATATGTGGGCTTTGTAGTAAACAGTATATTTTGAAAGTTTAACAGGGAGTTTGTTCACGTGCATTTAATAATCCAATACAGAATATCAGCTTTTGTCAGAAATTCAATAAACACATTTACATGCACTTGGTTAATCCGATAATGGGGAGACTCTGGGTCTACATGAGTCAGACAGTAATCAGATTTCTGCTTTGCAACCAGCCAATAAACTCACAGAAGAGCGTGTGATGTAAACATAATGTAAAACCCAAACTTCATGCATGTAGTCGGTTTCAGCTTCACTCCAAAAGTGTTGTGCTACGTCTTGCAGCAACGCTGCTTGTTTATTTCTGGTACTTCACACGTGCACTGAGAAATCTGAAAACTGAGCTAAAATCCAGCCTCTTTATCAAATTTCTTAATCCGATTTCTAAACCTTACGATTTGATTTCCATGAGACGGAAAAAAGAGAATTGCAGTGTTTTATTGACAAGATTGCTGTGCTTGGCAAGAATCCAGTGCTGTGGTGATGCATGGAGCCGTGACAGGGCTGAAGTTACTGGGGTGAGTCAGTACTGCACCAGAGGGGCGCTCAAGAGGGATGAAGCTCATAGCACTCCAGCCAACCCACATTCTCTATTGTCTGCAACAGAACAATGGCCATATACTACACAATTACACATGCATACCATTATTATTTCAGATTTCCGCTATGTTATCATCATCAGCACCATATATAGAGTTGGGAAGTTTCTCTACCATTAATTATTTCACATCAGATGTCCCTGAATGACATATACATGCACTGAATTATACAGAATTCCCCGTTAAACTCTTACTACAGAAACCCTAACCCGGAAAAAACACCAAACATCGACCTAGCAGACCTTATTACTTTTTTAAAGTGCTTAAAGGAGTGAAATCTATACTCATTATTCCTTAAATGTTTTAACCATGGCTCTGCTCGCTGTTTTCCCAACAGCAGACATGTGAAAATGACTTTATTTGTCTGTAATTTGGGCGCCCAGCTATTTGTCCTTTTTTACAAAAGCTATTTTCTTCTGGTGACTCAAATAACTAGAAGAGGCGTGTCAAATGAGACTAAGTGTTGCCGTGCCTGTTGTTGGCACTCTTGGCAAACACACTAATCCTGATTTACAACTGATGTCTGCAGTAAAGAAAAGCAGGTCTGAGCACTCTTCACAGATAAATGAGACAATATACCCCCTGTGAGTGGTCAAGACACTCCCAGCACACAGTAAAACACACTGTGATTGGTTGGAAAGGGCAATATCACAGTGAAAATCAAAAAATGATGTACTGTGCATCCCTAGTTTGGTACAAGTGGAATTTTGTTATTATCAAGTTTTCATCCTCCCAATGTCAAAATGTTACTGATGTCCTTTTTCCAAAGCCGCATTTCGAGAGTCTAATCTTTTCTGTATAGAGATACAGGAGGGCATGAGAAATGAATTTTCATGTTGACACAAATCAATAAGCGATATCATCTTAGGTCACCAGGATGACCACAGCTTATTTAACACTGTGTTTAACTAACTGAAGCTCCGTTTTCATTATAGCTGGCTGTGTGCTGAGCAGTAGCTTCAGTCAGTCTGTACCCTTTACATGCCTGCACTCAGACCCTGACATGAAATCATAATCGCGAGCAAATCCTTAGAGGATTAAAGTCAAATCTCAATGCTGCACACAATGCTGTTACTGCCACACTGTTCCCATGAGTGCCAATTAATGTCACTGACATGCAGTAAGCCACCTTAGTGCCAATGCAGTGTCTAATGGCATCATACGTTTAAGACTGGAGGCTCTTGTCTGTTTATCTCAGTTGTTTAAATGAGATGTATTACAATATATAAACAGTCGTTTGAAACCAGAGCTCATCCCTGCCACATCAGATTACATATGACTGTGTGTGTGTTTGTGTGAATGTTTATATACAAGAAGAATGAAGTGCTAGAAATGCTCCAGATTCCTTAAATTACCCAAAAATATTCCATTATCTTCCATTCAAAGTTAAGAAGAACATTTTTTCTTCTGTAAAATTATCATTTTGGACATACACTATATTTTCAAAAGTATTCACTCAGCCACCCCAATCACTGAATCCAGGTGTTCCCGTCACTTCCATGGCCACAGGTGTATAAAGCCGAGCCCCTCGGCCTGCAGACTGCTTCTACAGACATTAGTGAAAGAATGGGTCGCTCTCAGGAGCTCAGAGAATTCCAGCGTGGTGCCGTGATCGGACGCCACCTGGGCAGCAAGTCCAGTCGTGAAATTTCCTCACTACTAAATATTCCACAGTCAACTGTCAGTGGGATTATAACAAAGTGGAAGCAATTGGGAACGACAGCAACTCAGCCACAAAGTGGTCGGCCACGTAAAATGACTTCAATGAAGAGTCATTGAAAATGTCAGCGGATGCTGAGGGGCAATCACGCTTCTCCATCTGGGAATCCGATGGACGAGTCTTGGTTTGGCGGTTGCCAGGAGACGGTACTTGTCTGACTGCATTGTGCCGAGTGTAAAGTTTGGTGGAGGGGGGATCATGGCGTGGGTTGTTTTTCAGGAGTTGGGCTCGGCCCCTTAGTTCCAGTGGAAGGAACTCTTAAAGCTTCAGCACCAAGAGATTTTGGACAATTTCCTGCTCCCAACTTTGTGGGAGCAGTTTGGGGACGGCCCCTTCCTGTTCCAACATGACTGCACACCAGTGCACAAAGCAGGTCCATAAAGACGTGGATGAGCCAGTTTGGTGTGGAAGAACTTGACTGGCCTGCACAGAGTCCTGACCTCAACCAGACAAAACACCTTTGGGATGAATTAGAGTGGAGACTGTGAGCCAGGCCTTCTCGTCCAACATCAGTGTCTGACCTCACAAATGTGCTTCTGGAAGAACGGTCAGAAATTCCCATAAACACTCCTAACCCTTGTGGAAAGCCTTCCCAGAAGAGCTGAAGCTGTTGCTGCAAAGGGTGGGCCGACATCATATTAAACCCTATGGGTTAAGAATGGGATGTCAGACGAGCGAATACTTTTGGTAATATAGTGTACAATGAACCTAAATCTATACTGAATATGAACTTTCATATATTGAATGGGCACTACTTTTAATATTGGACAAATGTAACCGAAGTTAACACAAAACACTTTTTTAAATGATGATTGCATTGACTGAGGGAAAAGTAAAGCCCAGACAGTGAACTACAGTCAGTTGACCACTGGCGTCAATTTCACTAGCCACACCCAGGCTTGATTACTGCCAGACCTGTCTGACAATGTGAAACAGCCTAGAAGGTCTCAAATAGCAGCACCTGATGCCACGTTCTAAAGAGCTTCAAATACAGATATGAAACAAATTCTTTGAAATCTGCCAGCCTGGAAAGGATTACAAAGCCATTGCTAAGACTCTGGGACTCCAGAGAACCACAATGAGAGCCTTTCCAGGAGTGACCGGCCTACATTACATACAAAAAACCCAGACAAACGTCCAAAGAACTGCAGGACTCACTTACCTCAGCTAAGGTCAGTTCCACAATAATAAAGACCCTGGATAAAATGGCATCCGTGGGTGATTTGAGGCAGTTGGGTTATGCAGCAGGACAATGATTCGAAGCACACAAGCAGGTTCACCTCTGAATAGTTCAAAAGAAACTTAATTAAGATTCTGGAGTGGCCGGGTCAAAGTTCTGACCCAGTGAGATGATGTGGCAGGACCTTAAATGGGAAACCCTCCAATATAACCAAATTTAAACAATTCTGCAAAGAAGAGTGGGCCAAAATTCCTCCACAGTGACGTTAAAGACTCATCAGTTGTTACTGCCAAGGGTGGCAAAACAAGTTATTAGGTACAGGGCGCAATTACTTTTTCACACACGTGATGAATACCTTTATTTTCAACAAATGGAACGATCATCTTAAATCTGCATTTTGTGTTTACCCTTTATCTTATATTAAACTTAACTGGATGATCTGAAACATAAATGTGACAAATTTGGAAGATTAGTAGAAATCGGGTGACGGGCAAAGTTACCTTCAGTTATACAGTCAGAACTGCATGATCATATATAATACTAGCATTCGTTTCTGCATAGCCAGCTCCAGTGTTGAGGTGGTTTTACACAACAATCCGTTATCATCAACAGGATAAGCAATAAAGAATGTTTTTACAGCCTGTTCTGCTGGGACCACTGTGTAAACTTACAGACCACTTTATTATAAACCTCGTCCTTCAAGCTCCATCCTGTTACAGTTAGAGGCTGCAGCCCATCTGTTGATACATCGTTTGTGTGACCCATCCTCTAGCCCTTCATCAGTTTCTGACCACAGAGCTGCTCTTGGCTGAATATTTGGACAGTGCACAACTCTCAACCTAGCAGTGACATAAATGACAAAAAACCTCAGCAGCATATCAGTGTTGTTTCTGTAAATGTCGATACTAATCTGGTCCAATTTATCACAGCTTTTGCCATGCAGTGATATTAAATAAGACCATGTCATTATAGTTTATTATTATATTGTTTATATGTATTTTAATCCAGCCTTCTAATGCCTCCTATCTTTTTGAAGGGCTATCCTTTGTTGTTCAGTTGGTCTGTTTGCTATTTTACCTTTTTGGTGGCACTTTTAACTCAAGTATTTGTACATTTGTAAGTAAAAGTTTGAACAGCAGTCAAATGACTTGTTTTGTTCATTTTCTAAGTGAAAATAAGTGAACATGTCCTCAAGAGAGGACACACTTAAATATGACATTTCTCTGCCAATTTTAGTGCACAATATATATATATAGTTGTTGTTGTGTTGTTGGGACAAAACCTTTATTATTATCTCCAAAATGGTAACTTTACAGGAGAAGGAAAAAACCTTCTTTGCTTTTAATTTAAGTCAATGGAAAAACAGGTATTGTCAGATTATGTAAAATAATTGAAGAACATCAAAAATGGAGACATGAGATTTTGTCCCAACAGCAGTGATATATATATATATATATATATTCAATGTATACTCATCCTCCTCCTCTCTCTCTCTCTCTCTCTCTCTCTCTCTCTCTATATATATATATATATATATATATATATATATATATATATTTAATATATACCCATCCTCTGCCTATCCCAGCAGAGTTTCACATATTGGAAATAAATAAAACAGAAAATATTAAATGTGCCATAACTTTTTCACAGGTCTTTTTTTTCCTAATATGTTTAAATTAAGCAAAAATGGTAAATGTGCGATAAAATGTGCAGATGTTTGTCTCTGTAAAGGCTTCTAAACATAATTTCCGCTTCCAAAAAAATCTACGTCATTTGTTCAGGGATGCCCAAACGTTCGCATACAGCTGTTTGATCAATACTTACAGCTTGGATTGTGGTATGGAATAAAGGACTGTCTGTGTTTTACAGTGGCAGCTATTTAATTCTAAAGACCGAGAGTGCGGGAAAGCTCTCCAGTCAGCACACAGCTTACATTACATTCACTGGTTCATACCAGTTTTTGCAAATGTGATGAGATGGAATGAGAAAAAAACACAAGAGCTGCGGTGGATTTTTTTTTTTGCTATTACATAAAAGCCCACTCTACTCACTTCACCATCAGGAGCATTAACAAACTGAACTTCCTTAGAGAACTTAAAACACACTCGCCTCACACTCACTGCACCAAAAAAGAAGACAGAAAGTTACGATAATCATACTCTCACCCTTAACTACTCATTTGAGGTCGTGCTTCATCACCGACTCGCCTAAACGAGGCTCTACTGATTTGCTGCGCTTTGGATCTTTGCCTTTTCAGCTGAACCATGCTTCAGCTTCAGCTCACAGACACATGGGCCAGACAGAAACCTTTACAGAATTGCAGTTAATCAGAAAGAATGGATCAGAATGAGTCTACCGCACAGCGACGCAGCAGCACATCAGAGAAGTGTGGCAGTGCTTGGCTGTTGAATGTATGGGCATTTCAGGGGCCAGTGGCTCTGTCTCTGAAACAGTGCTCCAAAGCACTCCAGGCTCATCCAGGTGTTTCTCAGTTCGATTTCTGCTGATTTTTCTAAACAGAATTCACTGCATACACGTCCAAACGTTTATAGACACCTCTTCTAATTAATGAGTTTGGCTACTTTAAGGTGCACACATTTCTGACCAATAGAGTGGGACTCGGAAATCAGAAGCTGCACCATCATTTGAAGCATGGATCAGAGATTTTGCTAATGTGCTCCACTTGGAGCAGCTACCATACAGTCTAACCGATAGACCAGAGGTTTTTGCCAAAATATGGCAACCAATATTGGGCCATATAGAGGAAAGATAACTGTGATGTCCCCAGCCACTGCGCAGCAGTCCACCCAAACAACGCCGGGTTAAGTGCTGTGTTTACTGTGTTTACTGTCATTATATGTAAAGAACGTTGCTGTGCAGGAGTCTTAAGGAGTTTTAAGTTGAAGGCTTTTACTACGTCCACATAACTGTCTGTTACATTATCTTATTAATTGACTTATTTGTTGCCTGTTTTTTATCTTTTAATTTATTTAATGTTTTAATGATTTTTTTCCCCTTTTGATGTGTGTCTGTTTGTTTTATATGCATCACAACCTGAGCTTCATTACAACATATCCATAATCTCTTTGAGTTGTATTTGAAAAACCAAATAAAAACCATTTATGAAAAAAAAAAAAAAAACTAGAGTGGGACTCTGGGGCAGCCACACATGAACCTATAGGTCACCATGCCCAATGCCAATCATCGACTAAAAGGGCATAAAGCCCCCTCCAGCATTGGGCTGTGGAGCAGTGGAACTGTGTTCTGTGGAGTGATGAAGCTCCATCCAATACCTTTGGGATGAGTTGGAGTTCCAGAACTGACCATCCAACATCAGTTGACCTCACTAATGCTCTTGTAGCTGAAGGCAATCAAATCCTCTCAGCAATGTTCCATTAGACATTAGTAAAGCCTTAGACAAATATGCTGCATATTTCTCACCTTGTATTTTTATGAACTGTTTGCTGTGCTGAATGGATGTGCTGCACCCCTAAATGCACCCCTGGTCCCCCTGGAGATCTGAAATGCACTGAGAACCTTGTACTAAATTTAGCTAAAAGCCATATGTAACGCGGAGCGAGGAGGCGGACGCATACGCGGAGATAAGCGAGATTTATTACGGGCAAATCCAGGGTCGTGGTCAGAACAGTCCAGGGTCAATGAGCCGACACGTACAGAGTTGGGGTAAGACATAACAAAGACTAGAATCAACACAACCAAAGACCAGGTACAAAGACACGGTACAAAAGGTACAAAGATACAAAGACTGGCAAACGGAAGGGGCAAACACAGGGCTTAAATACACGGAACAATGAGGGACAGGTGATAACAATCAGGGGCGGAGTTACAAGACCAAAACATGAGCACATGGACAGGACTGGGAGGAGCCAACCGTGACAGAACCCCCCCCCCCAAAGGCACGCACACCGGGCGTGCCACACAGAACAAAAACCAACCCAACAAAAAAGCGAAACCCAGAGAAAGACAAAACCAAACTAAACAGGCACCGAAGCCAGAGCAGAGGCAGAAACGGGCACAGAGGCAGGAACAGAACCACAAGGCACAGGAACAGAACCACAAGGCACAGGAACAGAACCACAAGGCACAGGAACAGAACCACAAGGCACAGGAACAGAACCACAAGGCACAGGAACAGAACCACAAGGCACAGGAACAGAACCACAAGGCACAGGAACAGACGGAGACACACCAGACACAGGAACAGACGAAACAGAACGAGGACAAAAAAACGGAGGGAGGACGAGGAGGCACAACACAAAACGACGCCGAACGAGAGACGACCGGAGACACAGGACGAGGAAAACAAGAACGAACAACAGACCACGCAAAAGACAGGGGAACAGGCACCAAGACAGACACAGGAACAGAAACAGGGACAGAAACAGAAACAGAAACAAAAGGTGACACAGGAACAGGAACCACAACGGGAACGGGAACCGACACAGACACAACAGCAGGGAAAAGGACAAAACCAGGAACAGAACAAGGCAGAAACAAAGGAACGGAAACAGACACAGGAGGCACAGAAGGACCACAGGGAACAGGGACAGAAACGGAGGGCCCAGGGGGAACAGACACTGACGAGGGCGGGATGGGAGGGAACAAAGGGGATGCAACGTCCACGGAGGCAGGCGGCGGGTCCGGAGGCGCGGCGACTGGCGGCGGGTCCGGAGGCGCGGCGACTGGCGGCGGGTCCGGAGGCGCAGGCGTGCCGCGGGGTGCGGCCACGGGATCAGGCGTGCCGCGGGGTGCGGCCACGGGATCAGGCGTGCCGCGGGGTGCGGCCACGGGATCAGGCGTGCCGCGGGGTGCGGCCACGGGATCAGGCGTGCCGCGGGGTGCGGCCACGGGATCAGAAGCGCCGCGGGGTGCGGCCACGGGATCAGAAGCGCCGCGGGGTGCGGCCACGGGATCAGGCGTGCCGCGGGGTGCGGCCACGGGATCAGAAGCGCCGCGGGGTGCGGCCACGGGATCAGAAGCGCCGCGGGGTGCGGCCACGGGATCAGAAGTGCCGCGGGGTGCGGCCACGGGATCAAGCCTTCGGGCTGGGGGCCTCTGCTCCAACCTGGAGGAACACACAGATACTGGACCCACTCGGCCGTTCCCAAAGCTCACTCGAGCGATTGGCAGCTCGCAGTGACGCTTGCGAACGAGCCGAGTACCAAAAAACGGGTCATCTGAATGCTCGTTCCGTCTGACCCCGTCTTGCACTGCAGGTCGCTCCTCCCTGCAGTGGCGCTCAAGACGGGCAGACCCAAGGCGCTTACCTGAGCTCTCGTCGCCCGGACACAAGGCGGGAAGGCCCTCCGCTTTCTTGCGGGACCGACGAGACGCTCGTGTTCCCTCAGCGCCAGGGGATTTGCTGTCTCCGGCTTGGTGGCGTTGGGACACGGCGAACTCGGGCTGCTTTGAAACAGCTGGAGTTTCGTCCCAACGGAACAACCACATGCCGGAGTCTCGCTTACCTGCTGCGTCCTGTGGTGGCCAGTCTTTCTGTAACGCGGAGCGAGGAGGCGGACGCATACGCGGAGATAAGCGAGATTTATTACGGGCAAATCCAGGGTCGTGGTCAGAACAGTCCAGGGTCAATGAGCCGACACGTACAGAGTTGGGGTAAGACATAACAAAGACTAGAATCAACACAACCAAAGACCAGGTACAAAGACACGGTACAAAAGGTACAAAGATACAAAGACTGGCAAACGGAAGGGGCAAACACAGGGCTTAAATACACGGAACAATGAGGGACAGGTGATAACAATCAGGGGCGGAGTTACAAGACCAAAACATGAGCACATGGACAGGACTGGGAGGAGCCAACCGTGACACCATAAAATCAATAGAATTTATAGAATTTAGTGTTTTTTTCCTTTTCTTTTAGTATGCGTGATGGTTCTGTTCTGATCCCATGTGAAAATCCCAAACACGCAGCGGTGTATGGGAAATGTGGGCCGATGCTGACATACGATCATTTTTTGGATCTGCTGATGCCGATGCAAATACATAAACCTATCAAATTCAGGCATTAGGACCACAGCCAGCATTAGTGGAGGTGAAATTTCCCCGTTGTGGGATTAATAAGTATCCCTTAAACTTAAGTCTGAAATATTGGTCAACATCTGTCTGATGCTGATAAATTTTTTCAGCAATTATCTGCAAAAATAAGATGCTATTGCAGTACATCTAATACTGAATAATGAACCTGAAATCATCATACACCCCTATATAATAACTATAATAACTATGTACCGTATATGTTACATTACAGCAAATTCCCCATTACAATGTCTTTGGAGCCCCAGCTTAATAAAATGCCAGGATTATTCTCTTTCATCAGTCCGGGCTTAAAATCATGCAGCTCTGTTGCTGATCATAATGCTGATAGAAAACAAAGGGAACCTTTTTCTTTGCTGAGATCTTTTAAACATTGGTTTGTTGTTCAGTGGCATCTCGAGAAGCCAAATGCTGCCAGCTCTAAAGGTCAAATATACGTATAAGTTCACTTCAAACTTTTTCAGTTCAAATTTCCAGTTTCAATTCCAGCCATATGATGGTTCTCATAATTGGGTTGAGTTTTGGTCGAGTTCTTTTTCCCACCTGAAAACTCACAGCAGTGAGAAAAAATTGTTTTTCCTTTTTTTAATGGCTCTGCATACGCTTGCAAATACAGTGCAACAGTTAATAGAACATGTGCATTAATATGCTTTATTTGCCAGTCTTCATGGCTCAAAACACAAAACAAACACGGATCTCCAATCGCAGCTAAAAACGGTTTATGGCTATAATGGCTGGCTTCAAAGTGGGGTTGCAGCTGGAGCGGCTGGCCGTCCGATGGTAGATATAAAGGGGAATATGAAATGGAGATGTTAATGAATATTTCACCCGCCTTCTCGGCTCATGCTGCTACACAGTCAACATTTCCATCCCCATCTGGTGATGCGTCAGTTTATGCAATTCTAGTGGAGCCCAACTAATAACCGTGGTCAGTGCAGTGGCTGAAATGGTGGCAACACTTCTGCAAAACCTCACACTCTCAATGGAGTTGGACATGATGGGAGGTAGAATCTGAACAGTTTGAGACTCTCTGGGCTCCATCCCAGGCCCCTAGTCTGTATATATATTCATGATATTCATATGTGGAAAATATAAATTGGAGGTGGGTCATTTGAATATACTTATAGACTATAATCAGTGCCTATAATATTCAATATCTCAGTATTTTCCATATATATCATGACATCAGATGGTATTTCGATTTGTATTAATAAATTTGTATCACTATTCTTCCTGGATGCTGCTAAAAGCATGTCTTGCAAACCTGATATAGTTTGTTTTGATTGGACTCTAGGCGGCTTTTGCTTTGAACCAGAGGAACAGGAGGAGATGGGGTTGTAGTAGGGTGTAGAAACTTAATCAAAGCAAATGAAAGGTGGAGATGGAAATTTATAGGGTGTTAGATTGGAATGTTCATGGATAGTTCTCCTTCCCAACGTGAGTTATTTCATACTTACATTTAATTTCCATGCAGACAGCCAAATTCAGTGCTGTGCAAAAGTCATAGGCCACCATTCATTTACTTTCCAGTCAAAATGACTATGAAGTTCAAAATATTATTAAAAATCAGGAAACGTGTTTAACAGAAAATGATGCTGCAGACTGCAACCGAATATAACGTCAAATGTCCACTCTTTGCCTTTATTACAGCTTGCAGTCTTTTCAATCTGCAGGGATAGTTTTCCACACCTCCAAAGTTCAGTCTTAGAAGCTGGTTTTGCATTTTCTGCTTTTTGTAATCCCGAACACATTCAGTGGTGCTGAGGTCTGGGCTCTGGGGCGGTCAGTCCATCGTCCAGCTTCTTTGTTTGATGTGTCCGTCTCCTTTTCTCAGAGAGGTTCTTCTTGATCAGCTACACATCCTTTCAGACCCACAGCGCTGAGTGGTCTTCTCACAGTGGAAGGATGGACAGAAACACCTGTGGATGTTTTCAGATCTGAAGCAGCTTGATCTTCTCCTCTCTCTCAGAGATCAAAGCTTTCGGTGCTGTTTATCTGATGGGGGCAGGTTTGGTGTCTACCAGGTCGCCCAGGTGGTTGCTAGGAGGAACATTTTTCTCTGTAGCTTTTAATCATTTCATGAACCCCTATTTTCCTATGACTTTCTCCTTTGTCGTCATCTTAAATCTAATCATCTTGAACATGAAAATACATGGGAGGGTTGAAAGTCAGAAGGCTGCCAAATCTCTTCATGCAGACGTACCACCTCAGTGAGAAATGCAACGTCACTGAATGTTAGCGCAGCCTGACGTAATGCAGCTAAAATCTGTTCTGCCTAATGGAAGTCGAGTCCTAATTCTTGTGAGAGGACCTACGGGAATAAAAAAATCAGCCTTTTCTAGCCTGTTATTGGAATCCAGAGACACTATTGCTTTTCCCACCCCTTTAGTTGCCTGGGAAACGTGTTATTACAAGGCGGGTGCTTGTCGTTAAGCGGTCCTCCCTCTGTTTTTTTTTTTTTTGTGGAAGCATGCCCAAGAAAGTCATGAAGTGAAGTTAATTGAGCAGCACTCCCCTCTTCCCTCTTGTAAACTCCTTCTTCACTGTAGTGGCTTTTCATGCATCTCCTCACTGTTCGACAGCAAGCACATTCAAGATAGATGGAGGGATGCTGAGGTGTTTTTTCCCCCTTTGCATGCTGATTAGAAGTAGGAGATTGGTGAAAGTGTACAAATTGGCTGAAAGGCAGATGACAGGCCGCGTGTAATGGCATCGGACAAAGCGGCAGGCGAACAAATAACAGATGGATCGGAGTGACTTCACTCTCTGCGGTTCTTCTATCTGTGTCCGGGGGAAAAAAACTAAAAGCACTAATACGCCATAGAACTATAAATAGTCCAACTCCTGATCCATTCATAGTTAGAGAGACCAAACTCCCATTGGCCGTGAAGAGTGAGACAAAAGCTAAGAGTTTTGGGCTGCTTCCAAAGAACCCACAGAGAGAGGTGAGCATGAGGGGTCCTAATTTTAGAAAATGTGCCTGGGCTGTGCGATGCTGCGTTGATGCACAACGTGCACATATCCCCCCCACCACCAACAACCCCCCACATCATGAAGCTGCTGGCTTTATTCTAAAGGAAACGCACTGTACTGTACTGCTGAGCTTATGTAGGGCTCGGTAACCAAGGCAACAAACAACATCAGAAACAGAATGGTCAGATTAGTCGCCTGGGTGTGAAGAGAAGCGAAGGTTGCTAATACACTAAAGCGCACACTTCTCTCCCAATTAGACGCTCCGTCACAGAAGGCTGGCAAGGCGTTTTCGGGAGGGCACGTTGTGGATTTTTGCACGAAGTTACCAGCCAGGTAGGACAGCACGTACCTGTTTGAAGGTTGAGTCACTCCGCACTGCAGAGTTGGAGAAATGTTTGTGCAGCATGCAGTCAGTTCTGAAGACATAATTACTGCAGTTGGGTGGTCAGAATGGAAAGACAACTGTTGCTTTACTCTGTGTGGGTCCGGCGGTTGAGTTATTATACTGCAGTGTGCATGTGTTAGGTCGTTTAGGGGCGAGGGGTGGGGGGTGGGGGGTGCAGTTTTCCTTTGGTGGGAAACAGGAGGTTCTAAAGCTGCTGATTGTGTTTCTTATACCTTTTTGGGTTTTGCTCCAGATCTGCCTTGTGTTCTGCCTTGACACAGTCACCTAATAGTTGGGGACACCTTTGAAACTAGGCTGTTTTGATTGTTTCATTAGGGGTTCCTTCACTTTAGGGCTGAATAAGACAAAATATTACAATATTTAAAAAAAAAAGAAGTCTAAACTTTTTTCCAGATTTCCGATTTTAAGCTTTTTTCCAGAATGTAACTAATGATGACTGTAGCAATGGAATGAGGTATTCAGACGGCTAATTAAAGCAGTATTTTATGTATAATAAGGACAATATACCATATCATATTATAAGTGAATTTGGGAGGCTCAGTTAAGGACAGGCCTGCATTCATTTTGATCAAAATGATTTACATGTGAACATTTCGCTACCGTGGGAAGAAAATCTTGTATCTCCATTTTTGCCATTTCTCAGTTTTTGCCATCATTTTAAAAAACCTGTTCCCCTTTACATTGTATGTAGATTTCTTGAAGAATGGATGAAACGAAATGACACAAAATGACTTGAGAAAAACGTCTGGTTCCATTGACTTACATTAAAAGTAAAGTGGGTTTTTTCCTTCTCCTGTAAAGTTACAATTTTGGAGATGCAGGATTTTGTTCCGAAAACAGCCATATCAATGTTTTTGGAGCAAAACCTTGTATCTGCATGTCTGTATATTTTTATATTTTTATGTGATTTGCGAATGTCAACTGCTATTTACATTATGTTAAAATTTCAGAACAAACAGACCAGTACAAGTGGTCCAAAATGACCTACAATGAAAATTAACGTTAATGTTAATTAATGTAAAATTAATGTTTTTACTTTTTTAGAGATATGACGTTTTGTTTCAGCAGTGATGATACGTGATTGGACAGCACACGATTAAATATTCAGTGAATGGATTATTTGCATGTGCAAAAAAATAAGACTTCCAAAAAGAAGAAAAAAGTTCTTACTAGTCTAACTACCAAGCTGAAAATGCTCATTTTGCTTTAATAATTTGTTGTCTCTTTAAGCCACTTAGCCACAGAAATGTACTTTTGCAAATGCTAACATAATTTGGATGATCCCTACTTGTATTAGTCACTAACACTTGCCACCTTGGTTACCGTAGTCACTTCCAATATAGAGTTTACCGGATATCTCACAGAAGTTAAAGGACTTCTGCCAGAAAATAAAAGCTGAAAGTTACCCTGCTGACATGTGATTGTTTAAGTCACCATGGCTCCATGTCTCTCAAACACTGTGCAGTCTGGAATGACCACACAGTCATATTCCACCGGAGAAGCTGATCTTTTTCAGCTTTTCACTTTTTTTAAATATTGTTTATATTGTTTTTTTTTTCAAATCTGATGATCTTAGTGATCATCAAGTCACATATTTTTAGGATCATGGAGTTTTTAGATTTGAGCTGCCAGCGCAGTCCTTTCTGTCTACCACCGCCTGTCACGAACACGGCTGCATTCAATCGTCATGTCATGACTCTGTCGTCTTTACGGGATAGAAAGGCCAGTACGTTTCTATCTGTGAGACTGCGAGGTTTCTGCGTCTTGGCGCTGTCTTGAGCCATCTGCACTGTCTCACCACAGCTTGATGACATTCACCCTTTGAAGCTTTCCAAGGACCCTGCTGTCTGCCAGGCCCACAGTAGGCACTGAAAGACCTCTGTAGGTGCTCAAAAGCGCTTTTGAGAAATCTGCTCCCAGTATTTGGGATTCTGCATCACGGATGAAGGAGGGATTCTTTGAAAACCTGTACACAGCCTTTGTGATGCAGTACCAGTGTGAAGGACCGAACAACGGGAAACTGTAGGGTTTCATAGGAGAGGGAATCTGTAGGCACCTCACGATTTGATTTGATTCAGCCAATTTTTGATTGGCAATTCCCAATAAATTTTACTGCATCTCAATTTTTTGACATGACTTTTGTCCTGAATTTGTCGTTAACAAGTATTATTAGCTTAGTTGAAATTGCTATTGCTAAATTCAAATAGTGACTTAATGAGGCTCTTTAATATTATATTAGCACCAACACTGCTGAAGATATCTTATGACTTATCCAGACTGGTTGTAATACACTTTATCAATCAATCAATCAATCAATCAATCAATCAATCAATCAATCAATCAATCAACCTTTATTTTGACTCGGAAGTACATTGAGGGCAACCCTCATTTTCAATGTAGCCGAGCATTTACAAAAACAGGGATTGACATGACAAAGAAAATAATAACTACATTTAATCATTTTAAATTAAAAAAAAATATTTATAGCACTTGTAGCCTGAATGTGGACATTTGAAGCTTGTAACATTCATACACAGTCATTTGTGAAACAAATGTTTTTTTTTGTATGTTGAAGTTTTACAGTGAATCCTTAAAGCCTAACTATGAAAACTACTGCATTGGCCTGTTAGACTGCTGGCAATCAGCCGAGATGGCTGTAAAACATTATTATGTAAGGTTGTTTGGTTATTATATGAAGGTTTGGGCTTTTTATTTCATATACACAAAAAATGAACCAATTTGTGGCTGCAAACTGTGATATCCTGCTTTTTTCCTTCTCCAATCTGGCCTGCGCCAAAGTATCCTACTTTAAAAGCTGCATTTGGGTTCACAGCGGCGGAAACACGGAGCATATCTGAAAATCCAATTGTGACATTCTCTCACAAAGATGGAAGCTATACGTGCTGTTTATCTGACGGGGGCAGTTTTGGTGTCTACTAGGTCTTCCAGGTGGTTGTTAGGAGCCTCATTTCCTGTATATTTTAATCATTTTATGAACCCCTGTTGTCCTTTGACTTTTTCACAGTGCTGTACTTTGTAGTTAACCAGGTTTTTCACAAAATACATGAGAGGGTTGAAAGTCAGAAGGCTGCCAAATATCTTCATGGAGATGCACCACCTGGATGTTATGAAGTAAAAGACCGAAACCTTCATATATTAACTGAAAGAGATTACATAAGAATGTTTTACAGCCATCTCGGCTGATTGCCAGCAGTCTAACAGGCCAATCCAGTCGTTTTCATAGTTAGGCTTTAAGGATTCGCTGTAAAACATCAACATACAAGAAAAATGTTACATGAATATTACAAGCTTCAAATGTCCACATTCAGGCTAGTTCTGCTATAACTTGTATTAAAACCTGGATAACTTCTGTGAATCGATATAGAATCTTTCAAAGAAAGAATTGCGGTGCATCTGAGAACGGATTCTTGTTTCAGCCCTAGTGGTCCGTGTGCTCCTGAGTTTATACTTTAGAGTATATCCTTAACACTAAAGTTTATTGTGGTCTGGCAACTTGAATAGTGTCGAGAATAAACCGGTGCTCAAATGTTTGCAGGTGTCATAATTTTTTGGGAGGGTTGCGGGGGAGTGAAGAGGAACTTTCTGGAAGCCGATTGTTCGCATTGAATTCTTTTGGCTAATTAACAGCCTGGAACCGCTCTCCCACAGACTGAAGGACGTTTTCTCGTTTCATCTCACCTGATTGAGGTTTGTTTGTGGGAAAGAGTGGCAGTTCAAGGGCAGCCTCGAAATCTCGCCTTTTGTTAGGAGAGAAAAATGGCTCGTGTTCAGCTGAAGCTCAAGTTCCTGGCTGGGCTTAAAAACACAGTTAGTAATGCTGGGAATGCTGGTTGGATTGTTTATTTTATAGCCAAGGTCTTATGTAGTGGATAGATTTTTTGAGACATCGATGTACATGTCTCCTGGACTTATCGTCTGTTTTGTTTATGACCCCGTGTGGCACAATGCAAAGAGAGAAAACGTCTCAAAAGACAAAATACAAAAAAACTGCTTTATCTGATTCAAATCTCTACATCATTTCCACCTTAATATCACAGATTCCATCAAAACACTTGTCTTGTGTTCACTTACACTGTTACAAATAAAGGTACTTTGAAGGTACATTTTTCATTCATCAAGGTACAAACAGTGTAAATGTTCCCTCAGAGGTACAGCAGTGGCTTTAAGGTCTGATTGTGAAGCTTAAATCAGTTTTTCCAGGTGAAAAGTTTGTATTCGTACCTTAAATAACTGAATCTTTTAAAACAGAACAATAAAATAAAAGTCCTGGACACGAGACGGGGAGACGGGGTGTGTTGGGCTAGTTCAATTTAGAAAATGTCATCAATAGATTATGGTACAGTTATGTTCCCTGACTAAAGGTACTACCCTTGAGGGTCCCACCCCAGTGACAGCTTCGAACCTTTATTTCTGGGAGTGTACTTGTGGGAATAATTGTGCTTATTTAATATATTGTTAAATATGTGGAAATAAGGTACAGCTTTCACAAGTGAATTCATCACCTTTTCAGCGTAGGACTATTTTAAAGTATTCAACTTACCTGTTGTTAGCCCGTGGATGTAATGTAAGTTAGCATGGCTAAAAGAAGTCCCCCAGAATTCTCCAAATAAACATGCAGACGCGTGAGTGGGAGCACTTTACATATTAGCTAATGATGAAGAGTGTTTTACCATCTAGCTTGTTTTGTCCACCAAATGTTAAGAGTACATGGTCTAGATGAATTTGCATGAGGTTAAGGGGGATGGACCCCAGTCTAGTAAAATATGTATAACAAGTTGTTCCCAGAAATTTACACACACATATCTATCGTTGCTGTCAGAACAAAACCTCGTAACTCCAAAACGGTAACTTTACAGGAAAAGGAAAAAAAAAACCTGCTTTAGATTTAATGTAAGTCAGTGGAACCAAGTGGATCCCAATTTTGGATCATTTGTTTTTGGTCCATTCATCATGAAATTTCCATACAATCTAAAGGGCAACAGGTATTTTCAAATTATGTCAAAACTGAAAAATGGAGGTTTTGTTTCCGACAGCAGTGATATGTTGATGATTGGTGATATTTTAATGATCAAAGGTTGATGATCACTGCTCTAATCTATTAGCTCTGTGTGATGATCTGCCACTGATGTATCACCAGGCTTGCAGGTTTCCTGCTAAATTGGGCGGATTTTAAAAGTCATCATGACTGCGGTTTTATGAGCTACTTTCAAAAGTTCTCAAAGGCTAAAATGTTACAGACTCTAGAAAATGGGTGTTAATTGATTTTCAAACTGGTCAACCTGAGCACAAAGAGACAGATATATAGAGGAATATATATTTATATATTCCAATTTTACTGTTTTGTGTCTAATTTCTATTCAGGTTTGCCTGTCTGGAAACTTTTATATAGACTTTTATATAATCTCTATATGATCCTGTCTTTTTCTGTTTTAGTTAGCTCAATAGGAAAGTGCTTTGGGACAGTTTCTGGGTCATCTAAATAGGTACAATTGATTTTTCTCTCAGAGAGAGGATTACAGTTTCATCCTTCAAGTATTCTTTATGCCCATCCTTTATGCTCAGAGATGTGTTTGAGGCTTTTGTTACACTCCTAAATGCAAAGATTGCTAAATGCTTCTAGGCTCAGGTTTAATGTTACAGGAAAAATTCCTTTAATAAGTTCAAAGCCTTTCCATTATGTGGAGGCTAGTTTTGACTTTGTCAGTCTCGCACATCACATTGTATTTGTGAAAATGGGACTTTCTTCTGTGACTCTGCTCAGAAGCACTTTATGTGGTACTTTTATTTTTAAAGTTCAGAGACACTCCCTGATAATTTCACTCAGAGATAAGGTGATGGAAAAACTTGGCGATTTCTGAAAATTCTGCCTAAGTTTTGTCATTACTCTGATTAAACAAATGAATAATAAAATTTAACTGTTCCAATTTGTCCTTGGAAATAAAATCCCAGTGCATAGAAAATATATTATACAACAGTTAGTTCGGCATGGTGGTGCGGTGGGTAGCGCTGTTTGAACGTTTTTACTTCTTACTTTGCCGCAAACAGAAAACGGACACTTTTAAAATCACATTTGACTAACAGCTGATTTGGTCAGACTCTAAAGATGAGACTACATTAAATTCCCAAACTGCCATCACCACTGACCGCTGTGACAGAAGAACAGCTGAACAACCTGGAATCAGCCAGAAATGAAGCCAACACCATTCGCCAGACATGTCTGATCTTCAGAGTCGGACCAAATCAGACTGAGCCGTAAAACTGCAATAATGAACACAAAAGCTGCTCAGTAGCGACGATTTTAGGTTTGGGAATTTAGTGTAAGGAGCTGGAGAACAAACTGCCGGCTGAGCAGCGAGTGGGCGGAGCTCGTTACTCTGACGTAGCAACGAGCTGCTCGTTAAGGAGCTATAATTAGGAGGAAGGAACTGAACATTACATATGAAACAACACATTCATGGCCCAATATATTCATTTCTTTATTTATTTAACTGCTGTATAAAAGCAGTAGAACACTTGAGGTTGTGTGTTATAACGTCACGGCTGGTGTTATTTCGCAATAACACACTCCTTCTCATGTTCTGTTGCTTAAACAGCACACAGAAAGTACAGATTCTAGACCATTTGTTATGTCTGATGTTGTCATGTACACACCACAACTCCTCGAGCAGGGGATTTAAAGACCATCTCAAAATCTCAAAATGGGTCACAGTAGAGACATTTGATTTGATAGGGTTTGATAGGGTTTGATAGGGTTAACAGGGTTAACAGCATGTGTCAGGCTCCAGTCCTCACGGGCAAAGACTTCAGCACACTGCCTCATTAAACACACCTGATTCAGCTCATCAGCTGATTAATGAGACCTTTGTCAACTGACTTCAAAACGATAGATGAGGGTAAACGCTAGTCTCTGCGGCACTTCGGCCCAGACTTTCCCCAGTTTGACATGCCTTGCTAAGATTATGACGAGGCGTGGCAATAGGACGCCGGTTTATGGTCATTTTTATGAAATTGGCATGTCAGTGACAGCGTATGTGCTTTAAAAGTCAACTTGGGGTCGAGCTAGACTTTGCCACCTGGTTCACTGCAGTGTGTGAATGTAATGGCTGTTTCTCTTGCTGCCATCAGTTCTAGGACAATTGACAGACAAAACAACACAGTGCAGCTAATGTTTGATTACTAAGCAACCACATCTAAAAATACACCCTTATGCATATTAGTGTATTATGGCTGTGGATAACGGTCGTGTCTGTGTGCCATCTCATCACTAATTGATATTATGTCTGTTTTTGAGGGGAGGAAAAGTAAACCGCTGATAGAAAGAGCGCCCACTTAAAACAATGTGCTTACAGATCAGACTGGCACAGGCCAGTGTTAATGTGAACCAACTACACCCTTTCAGTTCGAGTGTGTCTGTAACTGCGAGGCCATATGCAGGTACGTTATATTGTTGTGGATTTAATTCAAATTCTCTGAACTGTAACTTTATAGAAGGGAAAACCATCTTAACTTTAATATATGTTAATGTGACAAGATTTTACTCCAGATATTTAAGTAATCAAAAGTTCAGAATTTTTTGGTATATTTTAAAATTTTTATTGTATTACATTATATGTAATATATTTTATGTATTGTATTATTTTATTATTTTATATGTAATAATAACTGACTGTAAGCTATTACAAACAATTCACTAAAAGGTGTATCTATATATATATAAAACCATGTGTGTTTGTTTTGTTTTTTCTGTCCAGCCCCCTTGTTTAGTGACTCCGCCCCTGATTGTTCCCACCTGTGTTTCCACCGTGTCTTGTGATCCCTTGTTAGCCCTCGTGTATTTAAACCCTGTGTTTGCCCTGCTCTGGGTTGGTCTTTGTAATGTTTGGAAGCTTGTTCTGTTTGTACTGTTTGGATGGTGTTTAGGTGTTTTGATCTTGTTTGTTGTTTGATTCTTGGTTGAGGTTCTGTGTTTTTGTTCATCATGTCCTACCCGTGTTCTCTCCATATTGGCCACTGGACTGTTGTGACTATGACCCTGGATTTCCCCGTACTAAAAGTCGCTTATCCCAGCGTATGCGTCCACCTCCTCGCTCCTCGTCACAGCAACGTGGAAAAATTCTGAAGAAAAAAATTTCGTTTTTACGTGTTTAATGTAGCCAATAACTAGCCTAGACTTCAAAAGTCATATTAAGTTAGCTTATATGGCCTCAGCCAAAATTTCTAAAAGTGATGCTCTAAAATGTTGAGCTGATGGGCCATAAAGACACTTGTTTATTGTGTTATGACATGTGGACTGACAAAGTTTGCCATTCGAGGTGTGGAGCTCCTTTAAAACTGGAGTGCTGGTTGAGAAAAAGGAGTAAGTTTATGATTAGATGTAAATTGAGGGACATTAGATACATATTACTATAATGGGAATTCCTCCACAATTAAATAAGAAAGATGCAATTAGAGTGATTTGATGCAAAATGCTCCATTTTAGAGTCACAATTGTTCACAATGGTAGTGATAGGAACTGGATGTCTGAAGGGTTTCAGTGCCTCTAAAAGCTCCCTCAAAAAAGTTACATGTAATGGTTATGAAATATATATATATATATATATATATATATATATATAAAGGCTTATTTAAGGCAGTTGTAAAATTTGTGTTAGGGTTTAGATAGCAACAGTAAAAAATTAATTAAATTAAAATAAATGAATAAATAATAATAACACAGTGTAGGTTCTGTGCAGCATTAGTGTGAATAACCAAAACTTTGTTATTTGTCCAGCAAATTGAATCATTCCTGGCCACTGTGACAGGCACCAAACATTCCTTGCACAAACCATAGACTGTATACGTGTTATCTTATTTATTTTGGAAAATAAATACAGGAAAAATGTAGGATATGAGCCCTTTAACATTAGTTGGATCTTGTGAATGCCTTGATTCAACACAACACCCATAGAACGTCATCTGGAAACGTCTGGGATGCTGACAACACAAAGTAAAGCATTTAGCTATCGGTTAATGAGCTCATTACCCATCATTGCATTCACATCAATTTATTTGATAACGCTTGGGATAGTCCCCTTTAGATGCTTTGTAGATACTTCATTTACTTTAAATGTACATTCAACTAAATATGTACTAACTTCACCATAATTGTCTTTAACTCTAAAACTGACTAAACTCTGACTAACTCTAAATCTAACTCTAAACTTTACCTTAACCCAAAACCTAAACCCAGCCCTCACCCTGGTCCAAATCCTGAACCTAACCCCACCACTGTTTAGAATCAACAGAGCTGTGAACATCTGTAGAGAATCTATAGGGGACTATAGTGGACTATCCAAATAAAGTGAGACCATTTATTTATTCATTAATTTATTTAAATTTAATATTGTGTTTTGGATTTGATTTTTTAGCACATGCCTAGTAGATGATTAAAATCCTCATAGCAGACGTCAGTTAAGCAATAAATGGGCAATGTTGTTTCTGCAGTACAGAAAGTTGTAGCAAAGGCAGAATCCTTGGAGCTGAATATTGTGTGGAGTGGAAGAGATAAATTGATAAAAAACACAGGAGGATTTTTCAGCCTGCTTTGCAGACGGAGCTGAGAGACAGCAGGCTGAGGCGAGGCTGGCAGTTCTGCAGGGAGAGAGCCAAACAATGCTGAAAGCTTCAAACTGAATGCTCAGCTGTGCAGACAACTTACTATAGAAGAAAACACACACACACACACACGCACACACACACACACTCACAGACACACACGCGCACAGACACACACACACACACGCACACACACACGCCCACGCTCACACACAAGCACACACACACACGCGCACACACACACACACACACACAGACACACACACGCACAAACACACACACACACACACACACACAGACACACACACACACACACACACACACGCCCACGCACACACACAAGCACACACACGCGCACACACACACACACGCGCACAGACACACATGCACACACACACATGCACAGACACACACACGCACAGACACACACGCGCACAGACACACACACACGCACACGCGCACACACACACACACACACACACACACAGACACACACACGCACACACACGCACACACACACGCCCACGCTCACACACAAGCACACACACACACGCGCACACACACACGCACAGACACACACACGCACAAACACACACACACGCCCACGCACACACACAAGCACACACACGCGCACACACACACACACACACGCGCACAGACACACATGCACACACACACGCACACACACATGCGCACAGACACACAAGCACACACACACGCACACACACATACGCATACACACACGCGCACAGACACACACACGCACACACACACACACACATACGCATACACACACGCGCACAGACACACACGAGCACAGACACACACGCGCACAGACACACACGCACACACACACGCATACACACACGCGCACAGACACACACGAGCACAGACACACACGCGCACAGACACACACACACACACACACGCATACACACACGCGCACAGACACACACGAGCACAGACACACACGCGCACAGACACACACGCACACACACACGCATACACACACGCGCACAGACACACGCACGCACACAGCAATATGAAGAAATGGACTACTGAAGAATTCATCATATACAAGTCTTGAAGTATTGAAGTACACAATATATGCATAAGTCCTAACCCAGATTTAGAAACCCTTCCAACCTACAGATGCAGAGGTAGAATTTGGAATAGCTTTTATCTAACTAGGAAAACAACCTCAAGGGGCCTAGAGGCGGTCTGCACGCCGAGGACGAGAAAAACATTTGTTCAGTTCAAGTTGCAAAACGGAAGAAACGGCGCAGGAAAGTGATTTGACTTGGAAATCTGTGACACGGCTAACAGCAACATATTACAGCTAATAATAATATACTAATACGCTACTACTAATGATAATAATCATAATAACAATAATAATAATAATCCTTATTTACATAGCACGTTTCATAGCTCAAACTGCTTTACAGACAGGTGACAAGGCTAAACAGTAATAGCAGAAATCATAAGTGTTTATCGAATTAATTTAAGACAATGACACAGATCAAATTAAAGGGAGTAATGCCAAGAGACTTTTAATGAACTCAGCCAAAGAGAGGTTTTTAACTGGTTCATGAAAGTGAGCACTGAGATTGACTGTCTATTAAAGGGTGAACTGAGCTCCACAGTTCAGAGGCAGAATAACTGAGAGTCTCTCCATGTTTTCTGTATTTTACTGAAGTCTTTGTAGGTCAGTATCAGCAGATCTAAGAACTCGTGCTGGACCGTAAACCGACAGACACTCTGTGACGTAAGCAGAGCTTTAAAACGAGGAGCAGAGCTGTAAAATCTATCCTGATTGATAAAGGCAGCCAGTGGTGTTTCTAAGCAGGAGTGATCTGATCAGTTTTTATTAGGATTCATGCTGCCACATTTTGCCCAAGCTGTAGAGGATGGACTGTTTTCTTAGGAAGTCCAGTAAGAGCGTTTTGACGTACTGTATCTCTGTGTGGTTCTCCAGTTGTACCATAGCACACAAAAAGGCCATACAAAGGGTCATCGACACGGCACAGAAGGTTATTGGACACTCCCTCCCCTCCCTGGAAGACCTCTACAGAACTCTCTGTCTCAGGAGGGCTTACACAATCATCAAGGACAGTACACACCCAGGACATAGGATGCTTGAACTGCTGCCCTCAGGCAGACGTTACCGACACCTCAAAACAAGGACAAACTGTCTGAGGGGCAGTTTTTATAACAGGGCCATATCCCCGTTAAACAAAGACTATACAGTTCACCGGTGGGCAGATGTTTCTGTCCGTCTACAGGGACAAGTGCAATGACCCAAGCTGCTAAAAACTAAATATAATGTGCAATAATTGATGCTGCATATGTCAATTTCTCCACTGTGTATATAGGAAAGCTTAGTGTGTCAATAGGAGAGTTTAGTTCATTTATGCTCACGTCTGTGTAGTCAACCCATAGCTCTAATCTGTTATTTAACTCGTTTATATTTTAAAACTTTTCTATTTTATATTTAAACTTTTCTATTTCTTTTGCACCAAGAGGGGGGGGGGGTGTGGTGGGGGGGGCTGTAAACCAGTTTCGTTGCGCAAATGTACAAGTACAATGTGTAATGACAATAAAGGTTCATTTCATTTCAAGCAGACCACTACAGTGATCAACTCTGCTTGTAACAAATGCGTTGACAAGTTTCTCTGGATCGCCCTGAAATAGAAAAGGCTGTACTTTAGTGATATTTCTCAAATGATAAAAAGCTATTTAGGGACTGTGTTTACATGCAGGATAAAACAGAGCTCAGAGTCTAAGATCACACACAGGTTTTGTGCTTCAGGTTTGGTCTATGAAGCTAAAGAGCCAAGCTTCTCATTAAGCAGTTTTCTCTGAGCTTTAGTGTTAAGGATCAGTATTTCAGTTTTATTGTAATTTAGTTGTAGAAAATGTGCCATCCACTGAAAAACGTCTCACACAGCTACTAGTGGGAAATATTTGTATAAACCAACTTAGGGGCTACAGAGCTGCACAGTATATTGATTGTGAAGAAATGTTGCAGTGTTGACTGAGCATGTAAAGTAGAGGTGGACAGTACAGCACAAATATAATACGATACTAAAAGACATTTTACATGACGTGTCGTGATATTTCATTTTTCTGAATGAACGAGTTGGTAGAGAGATATAATGGAAAAATGTAATTTCCCTTTTGTGAACATCAAAGTTTTCAAACATACAGTTCATCAACCAGTCCATACTGTCCATGCTCAAATCAGCCCATTTTGAATCCCCTAATTTTTGTGACATCACAAAAACCAACACATTTTTTACATATTGACAGCAGTTTAGCTCCACCCATTCATGCTGAAGTTACAAGGAGTGCTTCAGCACAGGCTGCTTATTGAATACGACAGAATATAGAGCAGCCAGTCACAACAAATGTTGCTCACATATATCAGTCTTAATGATGAAGTAACACAAACAGCACGTTTAATTCTAAGGGATGAATAGAGATTGAAAAAAAATGGTAGTATGAAAATGAATTATAACTGTTTTTTCGTAAACAAAACCCCACAAGCTCAAAGTGTAGGGGACCTAAAATGCAGCCGGATATGGACACTTAAAGTACTTATTAAGTCCACAATGTACTCAAACATTTATTTAGATGTAATTCACCACGCAAAGATAAATATCATCATATTGCCCCTCTCTGTGTTATCTGTATCAAAAAGCATCAAACATAACCTTCATTAAAATGCCAAATTTATAATAAACATGGAGAGTGAATGGCCTATGTTTCCTCTATTACTATCCCACCTTTACAACAAGTATCCAGCATGTTCCTAAGGTTCTGTAGTGGTCACCAACCCTGCTACAGATCTACCCTTCTGCAGGGGTCATCTCCAACCCCAGTCTAACACCTCTCATTCAGCTAATCAAGCCCTTTTAAAAGCAATAATTAGACGGGCGAAGTGGAGTTGAGTAAGGTTGGAGATAAAGGCTCAATCCCATTTCTTATTTCTTACCCCTAACCCTTGTTTTCAAGGGACATCTTACCCCTTGGAACTGAGTTACGATGCAGAGTGGCTGAAATCTTCCTCTCTGAAATGAGCCCCTCTAATAAAAGAGCATCACTTCATTATCAGCTACTAGCGCCGCTCTGTAGGCGACCCTGCCCGTCTGCAGGGTCAGCAGAGGAGGGGAAAGTTCAGCTCCTCACTGCTGGGCTTTAGTTACATTTAGGGATCATACGCCTTCAAAGAGGGGGGCAGTTATTTATTACCACCCCCCCTAATTCTTCAGTGATAGTCAGCTCTTCATCAGCTTCTTGTCCGAATTTCTCTGTTGCACCTTAAATGGTGCAGCAGTTCTGATGCATGAGGCGACAGATTGTACCTGCTGTACCATTTAAGGTGGAACTGGAAATTTAGCTAGCTAGCCACCGAGACATCCGCACACTATTATTGATTTTTATTCTTATTATGAAGAAAAGGACCATCACACATTGAAACAACAATAATACAATGGTCATCATATTTTTAATGGAAAAAGTGACATTAGTGGGTTTTTGTGGTCTGTTGTGCACAAAGGGGTAGGGCTAAGTGGCAGGGGCAAGAAGTGAAATGGGATTGGGCCAAAGTGTAGATGAAGGTCCATCTCCAGGACCACAGATCTAAAGGACGGACACAAAGGACACTTAAACAATACACTTATAAAGAAATCGACTATCAATAACTCAATGCTGTCATATTTCTTTCTGCTTAAAATACTAATACAGTGTATTGTAATAGGCTGCACGGTGGCGTGGTGGGTAGCACTGTCGCCTCACAGCGAGGAGGGCCTGGGTTCGATTCCCCGCCCGGGTGACCGGGGTCCTCTCTGTGTGGAGTTTGCATGTTCTCCCCGTGTCTGTGTGGGCTTCCTCCGGGTTCTCCGGTTTCCTCCCACAGTCCAAAGTCATGCAGTCAGGCCAATTGGACAAGCTAAATTGCCCCTGGGTGTGAGTGACTGTCTGTGTTTGTCTGTCTGCCCTGCGATGGACTGTCGACCTGTCCAGGGTGTATCTGCCGAAGACTGCTGGGATAGGCTCCAGCTTCCCCCCGCGACCCTGACGGAGAAGCGGCTTAGAAAATGGATGGATGTATTGTAATAGATTTAATTGAAACTCAATACAGCATGGAAAAATCTGAAACATTTATATTATGATGCTATTGATCTTTGCAATACCGATACTGCAGGAGGCTGCGCTATGCAAATGAGCCCATTAACCAACAGCTAAATGTTTTATTTTGTGCTTCCAGATTAATTTCTGTGAGGGTTTTGTCTGTTGGTGCACTGTATTGTATTGTGCCTCATTGAAAAAGCGCTGAAACAATCCTTCAGTATGAGTGGGTGGGTGGGTCTAAACTGCTGTAAGCTAAACAGGTGGACGTATGTAAACGAGTTGGTTGTAAAAGCTTGTGACATCACAAAAATAATTAATTGAACAAATAGGCTGTTTTTGCAGCATAGCTTTCATGTTGCTGCTGTGTGGACTGGGCAGTGAAGGGTACTGAAACTAACAGTGTTAACACATCACTTCAAACACCTTTATTTAAAAGAAGCGAGGGAATTTTTGCTTTTCCTTTAATGAGGCCTTTATTGTCAGCCTGTTTTTATTCATCTTTTTAGTTAATCTCCCTAATTATATTTTCCATCGTATCGTTTTAAGTACTATTCTTGTCTTCTCTTAATCTTTGACCGAAATGTAGTGACTTTTGCTTCTGATTTTTCATTAAATATGTGGGCAGGAAAACAATATTAACTAATATTATCATCATCTCTCCCTCCAGATACCCTCAGGGTTTCCCATTCACACTGACGGTCACATCAAGCTTTCACCAGCATGTTTTCACTGTACTGCAAGGCATATTTCAGCCTCAATATGTAGCAGTTTAATCAGAATATGGTATTTTGTCTGTATTATGCAGCCCTACCAACCAAACTCATCTGTCCTTTCCATTGTTCGCTGAAATTACTTCCACAACGCGCTCTAATTCAGACTTGTGACATTGCTGCAGGAGTCATTTTATCCATTTAAACTGCTGTAAATGGCAAAGTACTTGAATACTGATCAAGCTGCGATGCAGTGAGGAACAGAGCTCCGACAAAACTAAAGCAAACTGCATGTTTACTTCTCAGCTCTAGTCTCCTGTTCTTAGTGCAACTATGGGTTTAGCAAAGGCTGCATGTGGCCAAAAGGGCAATTAAAGGCCCCGGAGCTGCGCTGATGAGCAGAGTGAGACGCCCCTGTCTCTGAGCCAGCTATTTATGTAATGACTTGCCTGCTTTTTGGATACCGGCAATGGACGTTTTTATGCATCCAGCACTTAGCTGCAGGGCTGTAATGATGCTTCGGTCTGTGCTCCTGTTTTCCAGATGCTATTCTGGGAGATTGTGAACCACGGAACGGACTAGACTGAGATTCCGGTTGTGAACAGATTCAAGTTTTTTTGAAAACTGAGTTATGTCATTATTTTAATATCTTGAGAAAGTGTTTCGCGAAGAGTTGACGGCCAGTAGAGTTTGGAAATTTTCATCTGCTCATGTTGAAGCAAGTTGTTTTATTTGTTTGGTTTCAGCAGTTCAGCTCTTCCTGCACTATTAAGTTCTCTGAGCTACTGACACTAGCTTATTACTAACTATTAAACTACTAATAACCACTGACACCGGATCTACCGATACCTACTGACATGTATACTGACATATAGTCTCAGCTCCTGACACTATGGATCTACTCTTAGCTCCTGAAACTACTGTTCATATAGAAATTTTGTCTCAGCTACTGACAGTATGAATCTAGTATCAAATGCTGTGACCATAAATCTAGTCTTCATCACTGACACTATGGATTTAACCTCCGTTATTAACATCTTTGATCTCGTCTTAGCTTTAAACACCTCGCTATTGGCTCTGTTCATCTAATCTTATCGACTGACACTCACAGATCTACTCTTAGCTATTGACTCATTGGGTCTGTTCTTTATTATTGACACTATGGATCTAATCTTAAATACTGAGGCTATGAATCTAGTCTTCGCTACTGACACCTATGGATCTACTTGAAGCTACTGACTCACTGTGTCTGTTCTCAGCTATATATGTTAGGGTTACAATATATTATATGCGCCTTCTTGAGTCATCAATTTAGCAATATTGTTTTTTAAATCAATTACCTCAAATAATTCCAAGTGCCACAGAAGAGCTCATCCTCACAGTCACGTGTAAAGGTTGAGGCCATTTTTTGAAGTCACGTTTTCTGCGATTTTAACTGCAATAATCGATACCTGACTATGAAATATATGAATTAAGAGACATAAAGAAAACAAATGGCAAATAAGTATTATTAAATATATAATGAAAGGTGTGGTCTCCAGGAGTTGCATCACTGGTGTTACTGTGTAACACAAAATCTCCTATTTTGAAATAAAAGTCACACTAATTACATCACTTGGCTTCCGTTTCCCATTTGCTGCGGATCTATGAAAAAAGCACATGGTGAGTCCACCGTGTCTCCTCCCACTCCCCCATGTGCTTGTGCTGTTTTCTTCCTGGAAGTCCAAGTGCTTGTTTTGGTTTTCGCCATCCTGCCCCCTTGTTTCGTGACTCCACCCCGATAGTTTCCACCTGTTTCCCACCTGTCCCTCGTTATCCTGGCGTGTATTTAAGCCCTGTGTTTGCCCTGGTCTGTGCTGGTCTTTGTTGTTTGATCGTATTTGGATGTCTGATGTTTGTTGGTTGTATGTGTTGTATTCTCGTGTTTGGTTCTTGTTTGAGGTTCTGTGTTTATCATGTCTGCGCACCGATCTGTTTGAACCTGGACCATTTTGACTACGACCCTGGATTTGCCCATAATAAAAGTGGCTTATCTCAGCATGTGCGTCCGCCTCATCGCTCCCCACCGTTACATTTCATATGAAGCTTTTAGTTGACGTCACTGGTGTGACCGACTTTTGGTTTTAGATAATTGAGAAAAATCCATACAGATGGATTAAATTACATATTTTAGTGGACTTTCCATGATTGACATGTGGTTTGATGCTCTGTAGTAGCTTTTTTGTAAAATGCATTTTTCATTAAAAACGTCTGGTGTTACCTTCCTTATGTGTCACACCGGTGATGATTAGTAACACCAGTGACACCTATGGGTAGATAGAAAAGTGAATGTTTCTGTAGAATGAACCATCTAGAGATGATATGTGTTGACTTGGGCAACATGCTTCCAGTTCAGCTGCAGCAATGTGAGCATTTTGTTTTGCATTTCCAGGTATATTTTTTTCTAATTCTGTAGCCAAACAGCTGCAAATTGTTGAAAGCTGTTTAAGGAAACGTCAGCAGTGTGCTGAATGATTCTTTGGGAGTTTGCAGGTTGTAGTGCACTGTAGATGTGGGCCTTGAAGACCGCCTAGTACAAAAGCGTTTGTTTTTGAGAAAGCCTTCTGTGAGTTATGTCAGCCTTTTCACACTGTGATCGATGATGGATGTCCTCTGTGCTCTTAAATTATTAAATCAATGATCTTTTTATGGAGGCCCGAAAGCTGAGGCAGGCTTTAAGGCTTGACAGATGAAGTGAACTGGCTACAGCACTGCTATTCATTAGCCTACAAAATTCTATTCAGCCAAATAGGCTGTGCCAAGACTTCACTTTGGGACTGATTTGTGAAAACTTAATTGGATTTTTTCTTGATTTTGGTAGCTTTTTGTTTATCCTAGGGTAATGTGAGAGGGATGGAACTCACTGCATGTAGGCAAGATTTCTTACATTTCACTTTCTAGTTGCTTTTCAGGCACCTGCACGCCCCGGGGCTACATTTTTAGCATCTTGAACATTTCATAATGCAGTACCTGCAGGGTGGTAGCCTGAGATAACCTAGGACATGGACCTGCCTCAAAATGATTGGAGGATAGTAAAAGTAAGAGCAGAGCACCAAAACTTTTGCCTGTTAGCTAATTGGCTGTGAAAGTGGCAACAAGGCTACAGCTTCCACAGCCAGTGTATAATGTGTCAAGCCTTTATGCTCCTGATGAAGGGATGTTCTGGGTTTCAGCTTCTGCTAGTGTTCTCTTTGGCCAAGCACCTTCACAGATTCAGTCCTAAATGAAAATGAGAATGTTTGTCATCGCCACCCAAGGTTTGAATCAAGAATGAGGAACAGCTCTGGTTGAGACTGGAAAGAAGTTCGAGAGAGCTATTTCTTCATAGGGCTGGATTTCCTTTACACTGTCTCTGTGTCTGTTCCATTTAGCTACCTCCCTCGGATTTTTACAGACTGTTCAAGTCGAGTGGTTTAGGCAGGATTGCCCTGAGGGAGCCGCAAATGTCTACAAGCAAAAGTGGAAAGTAGAATTCAGTCCCAAATTTGCATAACAGGCGACGATAAATATCACTGACCTGGACGGAAGCCAGAGGATGCCTGTAAGAGCGCGTTACTCTGAAAACACTGGAGGAAGAAAATAGGATTTAATCTCTGACTTTCTTTGGTAGATGACATGAGGGCTGTTTGGAATACTTGGTTAAAAATTATTGAATAAAATATACCTACTTGGCAGTTTGCAGGATCATGCATATTTCAAATTGTCCTTCTGGTGCATAAACATTTACGTGCATTTTTTTGTAGAATAGCGTTTTCATATACAGATGGAGTTTAGAAGCTATGTGCTTATATATATATATATATATATATATATATATATATATATATATACAATGACAAGTTAAACCTGAAAACAAACCTAGAGTGGAGAAACATGTGCAGATGCCCTCAGACAGGTGTACTGCAGGATATCCTGCTCTGAGGCTTGTATAAAAATGCCCAGTAGGCCCAGGAACCGCTCTAAAGCCCTGTTGGAGCTGGATTAGTTTTACTTGAAGCTTGATGTTGCGCAGCTCCTTCAGCCTCAAATTCAAATCGGGGCTATTGTAATTGGAAACAGTTTTGCTGAGAGGCTCAACAGAAGGAGAAATATCCTGTTGACCTCTTTCAGGGCTGTGTGACTTTTGTTCTGTTGGGCAAGATTTGTTCATTGAATGAGGGCACTTTACTTGCCTAATGCTATTCTATCTGGTATTAACTTGATGTTTGTTTTTGTTATTCTAATCTTAAAGCGTAAGTGTATGTCTATCATTTTTTTTATCCAGGCTATCTGGGTTAATTTTGGGAAATTACTCAGACACTTTTTTTCTGTTGGTCAGTTGAATCACTTACAAATTACATCACTGGACCTCCTGTGTTGAAAACCTCAAATAGGGCTTAAGTGACTTTTAAAGAGGGTTATTTATTTGGCGTGGCTGGCAGGAGCTTCAGTCACAAAGACCACTCAACCAGCTAGTGTTTTAATGGGAACATTGACTAAAATGACCTCTGCATTTAGATCTACGGGAAAGACAGTAGATGGAAACTAACTCACACATTCTCATGCATTAGAATATGTTGTTCCTCAGGTGACTGAGAATGTTGATCAGACTGTGTCAGCGCTGATCTACAGAGATGTGGAAAAAAGTGATCTGGTCAGAAGAGTCATCCTTCACCATATTTTCCACAAGTGGGAGAGTGCATGTGCAGCACACACAAAGAGAACAATGCAGGCCTGATTGCTTGACCCCTACAGTGAGGGGGGGTTTGCTGACATGGATTGGTTCCACTTGTCTCTTTAGAGGAAGGAGTCACTGCAAATCAGTACAAAGTTATTCTTACTACTCAACTTATTCCCTTTGTATCCCGATGGGTGTGGTCTCTTCCAGGATGACAGTGTCCTGGGGACGGTGTACAGGGCACAAGGGATCACTGAATGATTTAATGACTAGAAAAATGATGTAAAGCATATGATATGGGCTTTGCAGTCACCAGATCTCAGCTAAATCGAACATCTCTGGGAGATTTTGAAGGGTGGTAGAGGGTCTGGTAGCTTAAGACGGGTCAATACTTTACCAAGACACTTTATGTCATCTTATATGTTTGTGTACAAATATTTAGGCTTCCTGTTTTATCTTTACTAAGTATTTTGCAATCTTTGAAAGGATGTTAATGGATTGTAAAGGTTTGGTAAAGGTTTGTTATTTTTTGGCCTTTTTTTGAAAACTCTTGACTCCACTTGATAAGTTCTGAAAGTAATCAGCAGATTCCTTAATTCATACCAGATAGTGACATCCCTAATATAGAGCAAGATAAAGTGGTTTCATTTCTCGATTTTGGTGGTAGTCAAGTCATCGTTGTGCTCCACCTACACCATTGTTGTCCTTGTCTCCAAGCACTTAGAATGTAGGTCTCATTTATTAAAAGACTTTTAATTTATTATTATTTTTAATGAATTATGGAGGTTACTCGTGAAATAGTGCCCACCCCCAGTCAAAAGAATGTTCTTTCTCTTGTTCTTGCTTAGAGAGAGTGCAGAGTGTCACAAATCTGACTCACCACTCAATGAGAAGAATAGAAAAGGCTTTCTGCATTGTAATGTGTGATGAATGAAGAAGGCGCTATCCATGGATTTTCATCACAACGATTGCTTTTCTAGTCATCGATGTTATACAGCCTTTGGTGTTCTGTTCCATTAGCATTACATGCTATGTTCGGTTAACATTCCATTAGTGCAAGAGAAACATTGTGCAGAAGACGAGGCTTTCATCTTCTGTAATTTGTGCAGTGAGTGGTACATGAAGTGCTATGAGTCAGATTATACTACTCTGTTACATAAGACTGCTGCTTGTTTTATGTCCTGATAAAGAAGGTTATGGTTTGCTTGGGCTTCTGATTATGATGTGATGTAATACAACAATGCTGTGTTACTGTTGAAGCAATACTCCAGCATTTGTCAACCGTATCTAAGAATATGGACGATAACTTTGAGACTCGTTTCTCTTCTTCTTCTTCTTCTTCTTTTGGCTGCTCCCTTTAGGGGTCGCCACAGCGGATCATCTGCCTCCATCTTGCCCTATCCACTGCCTCCTCTACTTTCACACCAACCATCTCCATGTCCACCTTCACTACATCCATAAACCTTCTCTGAGGTCTACCTCTTCTCCTTCTACCTGGCAGCTCCATCTCCAACATTCTTTGCCCAATATATCCACTATTCCTCCTCAACACGTGTCCAAACCATCTCAACCTGGCCTCTCTGGCTTTATCTCCAAACTGCTCCACCTTCACTGTCCCTCTGATCTGCTCATTTCTAATCTTGTCCAGCCTGGTCACTCCCAACGAAGATCTCAGCATCTTCATCTCCGCCACCTCCAGCTCAGCCTCCTGTCTTTTAGACAGAGCCACAGTCTCCAAACCACACATCATAGCAGGACGCACTGCTGTCTTGTAGACCTTCCCTTTCACTCTTGCTGCTATCCTTCTGTCACACATCAGCCCTGACACCCGTCTCCACCCACTCCATCCTGCCTGCACCCTCTTCCTCACCTCTTTTCTACACTGTCCATTGCTCTGGATGGTTGACCCAAGATATTTGAAGTCATCCACCTTTACAACCTCTACTCCTTGCATCTTCACCTTTTTGAGACTTGTTTCTCTGCACTTCTAAAATGAAAAGAAAAATGTTGACTGAATTGCTGAAGTAACTGCCCACTGGCCTCTTTTATAAGGAGGGCTTTCACTTTCAATTGTATTAGTAATCAAATAACCAACTGATTTTGATGATTAATCAATAAATCAGTGTGTATTTTTTAAGGCCAAACCATAAAGTGGTCATGAATGAACAATAAGACAATGGTTAAGACAAGGATTAAGCCTAGTCTAGGACAAAACTGCAATGCCAGTTGTGTTTCACCATCCCATTTGGTCCTTTTCAGGCTTAATCTGGGTCTGGGGAAACTCAGTTTAACGCTTTTACAATCATTGTAAAAATTATTGTCACTAGTCACAGTTGTTCATGACGTAATATAGCTGGATTTAATCCAGAAATCTTCACTTTATAAGTACTTGGAGTACCACCGCCATGTACCATTGCGAGTTGGGCAGTCGTGGAGGTTAGGGACCTGGTCCTGTGACCGGAAGGTTGACAGTTCGATCCCCAGCACCGATAGTCCATGACTGAGGTGTCCTTGAGCCTAACCCCCAACTGCTCCCCGGGCACCATGGGTAGGGCTGCCCACCGCTCTGTGTGTGTGTGTGTGTGTGTGTGTGTGTGTGTGTGTGTGTGTGTGTGTGTGTGTGTGTTCACTAGAGTGTATGTGGTGTTTCACTTCACGGAGTTAAATGCAGAGGTGGAATTTCCCCGTTTGTGGGACAAATAAGTATCATGTCACGCCTGCTACCAATCCACATATGCTTCAAGACTACAATTCCCAAGATCCATTGCAAGATCACATGACCCAGGACACAACACCATCGACCTATCCGAGATCCAGATCACCTGAATACTGATTCCTCACAGCTGTGTAGTATGGTCACGTGATAGTTTAGGATAGATAGTCCAGGGCTTTAGTCCAGACCTTTGTGAAGTATCGGTTTTTTTGGAGACTTACTGAGCGCTCTTTCCTGTTTATTATCTTCATGTCTGACTTCCTGCCTGAGATTTCTCCTGACCCTGTTTTTGGACTTTCCCTTTTGATCCCTACGCCTGGTTTGTTTGCTACTTTGTTTTTTTTGACTCTGCCTGTTTTGTGGATTTTGCCTTGCCTTGTCCTTTCTTGTGATGTTTGCCTTGGTTACTGTATGGATTACCCTGGATATGACCAATGCCTGGACTCCTCTCGGCCTGCCCCCAAGTAAAACCTCACCTTTGGTTTTGAACCGCGAGCATCTGCTTTCTGATCGCACGTCACATCACTTAAACTTTCCACTACCACTTCTATGGGAATGCTATGTTATCAACAAAGCTTGCAGGGGTGTACACTTCAGCCAGCTTAATGTAAACATTGGTAAAAGTTTTAAATGCTTCAAATGTCATATTTTTTACTATGTATGTTGCAGTTTTTCAGTGAATTCTTCAGTAAAGCCTAAATGACTGACTAGCAAAGTCTGTTAGCCATCTGCCGAGCTCATCAGCTTAGACCTAGTTAAACAAAACTCTTTACTTCATATACACTTTTACTCCACACACACATAAAAGGTACCAGCAAACATTTATATATTCATATACATGACATTTGGAACTATACATACAAATGAATGGGTCTTGGTGAGATCCTAAGTGCGAGTGGGTTTTCTCTCTTTCAGTGATGCACACAAAAGCCAGTTGAATGCTAATGGTGCCCTTTGTGGACGAGGTGAAAACCATGGCACACAAATTACAAACTGCCCATTATGTGGGTTCATCAAGGGCGTGAAATTTAAACCGAATTATAAACAGCTTTAATCAAGTAATCATGACCGTCCTATTTAGTATTT
>NC_051236.1:590000-600000 GCF_015220715.1 Pygocentrus nattereri | reverse complement strand
AATATTAAAATGTATAGGGCAGGGGTTTCAGGACCAGAGCTGGGAACCATTGTGTTACAGATCGTGTCAGATTAGAATTGGTGCCGATGAGGCCTTGAATATTGGCAGTGGTGGACGAAGAACACAAATCAGGTACCTGAGTTAAAGTAGAGACACCCAGGGTAAAATATCACTCCAGTAAAAGTAGAAGTTCCTCCCTTTAGACCTCCACTGGAGTAAAAGTACTAAAGTATTTCCCTTCAAATGTACTTAAGTATAAAGTAAAAGTACTAAAGTATTTCCCTTCAAATGTACTTAAGTATAAAGTAAAAGTACTAAAAGAGGAATTCTGGCTCTGATGTCCTGTTATCATTTTTATAACCAGACTGGCTTCATGAACTCATTTCAGGTGAAAGTCCTCCAGCGTCTCTCTTGGTAAACCAGTCTTTTAATAGAACGTCATTAATTAGTGACGCTGACGTCTATTAAAATGATCAGAAGCACAAAACACTGAAGGTAAACAGTTTCCATCAGGGAGAACCGAGTGGCTCTGAAATCACTTTTTACACACAAGCAAAGTTTCAGTTTCAGATTTATTTACAACTTAGTTCCAAGTTTAAGTTGAATAAAAACTGGCTTTAAACTCAGGATCACAGATGAGCTCCTTTACTATGTTGATCTGTAGGCGTCTGTTCATAAACATAAACCAGCCCAAACTCATTTACTATAAAATGAAATGGTGTTTGTAGAAATTCAGAAAAAAGCCGCGTCAGTCTCGACTGCATATGTGGACATATTTCTATATTGAGCTCTATTTACACAAAGTTAGGTTAGTTCATCATTTATGTTGAACAGACTCTCCCAAAGTTTTACGCCGCTGCGCTGACGTTGAACCGCGTGCTGCACTGGGTCGGTATGACCGACAGGTCAAAACCAGCTCTAAACAAAGTGACCGCTGGGCCCTGATTGGTGCTCTGGCTTTGCGCTTCTTTCGTTTTGACATGTGACGTTTTTATACACACAGAAACCAAAAGGAACGACAGATTTCTCAGAATGTAGGAGGAAAAAGTCGGATATTAGACTCTGAAATGTAGTGGAGTGAAAGGAAAAAGTCGCCCAGAACGGAGAAACTTCAGTACAGATACACCAAAAATACTAAAGTACAGAAACCAATTACATTTACTCAGATACTCAGTTACTCAGTTACTGTCCACCAGTGAATATAGGCCCAAAATGTATAACACTCTTCTACCACAGGAAGAAATACACAGCTAACACCAGTGCTATGATATTGTACAGGCATCAGCATCGGGCGAAATCAGCAGAAAATACAGGACCATGTCAGAGGAAAATAACAATCCAATCCAGTGTTTTCTGCTGATGTGGTATCAGTTTGGTGCCATCTCTGTTTAGCACATTATTTCTTCTGATATCTGATCCAGCTATTTCTGCTTGTCTCATTTCAATACATACACTGGGTGTCGGATCATTGCCATCTCTAGCTGAGAGCAAAGGCTTTCTGGAGCACTCATGCTATCCAAGATTCCCTCTTTAGAAATAATACAACTAATAAAATCACTTCTACTTTCACTGCATGACATTGTGCCAAGACAGCAAGAAGCATTCCCTGGCTTGCTAAGATAAACACTGAAAAGCATCTCATGATTAGTGTGGTGGGCCATCGAGTCTAATACAAGGTGAAATTTCCCTTTAACCACAATGTTTCTGACAAGCTGTGTCTTGTGCCTTGATCTCTGTCTCTCTCACAGAGCCACAGGCAGGGAAGTGTTTGACTGGATCCTGGACCAGGGCTACTATTCAGAGCGTGACACTAGCAATGTGATCAGACAAGTGCTGGAGGCTGTGGCTTACCTCCACTCTCTCCGCATCGTGCACAGAAACCTGAAGGTAGCCTGCTGCTCTACTCCCATCACGTGGTTGCAGGTGGTATTACATCAGGAACACAGCAAGAATGATTTTTGATTAGTTTGAACTTAGACGCTCTGTTCTTGTGAACTCTAGTCTTGTGAGCTTCAGAGCTTAGGGTATAACACTGCTGTTGGAACAAAACCTCGTATCTCCAAGACGGTAATTTTACAAGAGAAGCAAAAAACTTTACTTGACTTTTAATGTAAATCAGTGGAACCAGAGTTTTTCTCAAGTCATTTTGGGCCCATTCTTGTGGTTCATTCATCATGAAATTTACACACAATGTAAAAAACAACAGGTATTTTCAAATTATGTCAAAAACATGTCAAAAAACTGTCAAAAAGGTTTTCTTCTGACAGCAGCGATAAGTATAATGTCATTGTATTGTTTATTTAGGTGGATGCAAGCCGAACGCTCCTGCTTTTGCAAGAAAGTTGCTATTTTCATAAATTTAAATGATACTGCCTTCACAAATGTGCTTTGAAATCTGTATTTTCCAACCCGCTTCTATAGTTGCACTTTCATTCACAATGCCAGACCCACTCTTAGGACCCAGACGCTACCTTATGTGGACCTGGGCCTATAAACGATAAACTACAGATAATTATTTAATTTCGATGGGGTGGTCCTATTTTAATTGGCGTATGATTTCTAATCATTACAGTACTGGTTTAACACCCCAGGAAACTCACAGACCAATCGCATGCTTTGTAAATATCATATATGACGCTACTCAGCCAATCAGATCTGTGCATTTCGAGGAGCACTGAGACTCGATTGAGTGGCACACACACACAGGGGAGGGACGAGGAGAGAAACAGCAGTCAGAGAAGAAAGTGAGCCAGATTATTTTACATGAGGCGCTCTAAAAAGAGAAAACTGACAATAAATGTTGCTGAAATCTGACCGAACTGGACTTTATTTGATTTGATATTCATTTGTCGACTACATAAGATGTTGATATTCCTACTCGGCTACTTCAGTAAACAGTACATGGCACTGAATCATAATACAAGTGAGACATTATGATGTTCCGGATGTTTTCTTTAACTGGACCTTATTGAACTTTAATTAAAGATCCCTGATCTACATAATTCAATCTTTAAGATGCAAAGAAAGCCATTCAAAGTGATTTGATGTAAAATGGTTTATTGCAGAGGACAATATTGGCTTAACTCATTTCTCTAGAATGGCTTATTTCATATTCAGACACTCTGAATGTCTTTATATCTTACCCATTTATGTAAACAGACATTGTGAAAATCAGTGGAATTTCCCTCCAAATGTCTGGTCAAATGTCTGTTTTCATGAGTATTTGTACAGTGCTGTGAAAAAGTATTTGCCCCTTCCCAATTTTCTTCATTTTTGCATATTTATCACACTTGAATGTTTCAGATCATCAGAATGATTTGCTATTAGACACGGGTAACCCAAATAAACACAAAATGCTGTTTTTAAATGATGATGTTATTTATTGAAGGATAATTGCTGATCAGGCCCTCCTGGCCCTATGTAAAAAAGTAATTGCCCCCCTTAGTTACTAAATCAACCAGTTAACCAAATCAGGTGACTGTTGCGTTCAAATTCGTCATCCACCTCGGAACAGTGGGGAACCTTCCCAGCGGTGGCCGGCCTACCAAAAGAGCACATTGACGACTCTTCCAGACAAACATCTGTAGAACTGCAGGCCTCACTTGCCTCAGTTAAGGTTAATGTACATAATTCCACAATAAGAAAGACACTGGGCATAAATGGCATCCATGAGAGAGTTGGAAGGCACAAACCACTGCTGACCAAAAAGAACACAGAGAAAATTAAGATTCTGGAGTGGCTAAGTGAAAGTCCTGACTTGAATCCCTTTGAGATGCCATGGCATGACCTTAAACAGCATGTTCATGCTGAAAAAACACTCCAATATAGCCAAATAAAAAAATTTTCGAAGTACAGTGGGCCAAAATTCCTGCACAGCAATGTAAAACACTCCTCGCAAAATATAGCAAACGTTTGATTGCAGTTGTTACTGCCGAAGGTGGCACAACCAGTTATTAGGTGTAGGGGAGCAATTACTTTTTCACATGGGTGATATAGGTTTTGAATAAATCTTTCATAAGTCATGAAAAAGCTGCATTTTGTGTTTACTCGTGTTGTCTTTATCTTATATTAAAATTAGTTGGGGGGGGGGGAAATTCCTTTTCGCTGTATATGACCCTGCATCAGTATAAATAATCAATACACACTCACCGGCCACTTTATTAGGTACTAGGTACTAGGTATTAGCTAGTAAAAGGCTGGACCCCCTTTTTCCTTCAGACCTGTCTTAATTCTTCATGTCACACTTTCAACAAGGTGTTGGAAACGTTCCTCAGAGATTCTGGTTGGTTATTTGAGTTCCTGTGGCCTTTCTATCATCTGGAACCAGTCTGCCCATTCTCCTCTGACCTCTCACACCAACAAGGCATTTTCGTCCACACAACTGACCGCTCACTGGATATTTCCTCTTTTTCGGACCGTTCTCTGTAAACCCTAGAGATGGTTGAGCGTGAAAATCCCAGCAGATCAGCAGTTTCTGAAATACTCAGACCAGCCCGTCTGACACCAACAACCACGCCACGTTCAAAGCCCCTTAAATCCCCTTTCTTCCCCGTTCTGATGCTCGGTCTGCACTTCAGCAAGTCGTCTTGACCACCTCTACATGCCTAAATGCAGTGAGCTGCGGCCGTGTGATTGGCTGATTAGCTATTTGTGTTAACAAGCAATTGAACAAAATTGAACGAATTGAACGAATTGTACCTAATAAAGTGGCCGGTGAGTGTATATTGATTATTTATACTGACGCAGGGTCATATACAGCGAAGAAGTATTTGCCCAGATTCAACTACTAGCTAAGTACAACTGACTGAAGTATTTTGTCCCAAACAAAACAATTTGTAGTCACTCAATGTGAATCTGACAGTTTGTCATCACACACTGAGCATCTTATAACAGAATCAGCAGGATGTTTAACAGATGACAAGATGAATATATCTGCTACACCCACTCCGCAATCTTCAGCCTTATTTTTGTGTCTGTACTATGATCACAAAAATAGGATCCTTAGAATCCTGTCGTTTCATACTGATATGACATTTTAGACTTTCACCATTCACTGATCAGTCTCACAGCACTGTACTGCTTTCTCTTCTCTCTTCTAGCTGGAAAACCTTGTTTACTACAATCGCCTGAAGCACTCGAAAATCGTCATTAGCGACTTTCATCTGGCCAGACTGGAGAATGGTCTCATTAAAGAGCCCTGTGGCACTCCAGAGTACCTTGGTAAAAACTGCCATACATAGGCTATATGTATAACACTGTTGACGGAAGAAAACCTTGTATCTCCAAAATGGTGACTTTACAAGAGAAGCGAAAAACTTACTGTACTTTTAATGTAAGTCAGTGGAACCAGAATTTTTTCCAAGTCATTTTGGGCCGTTTCTTTTGGTCCATTCATTATAAAATTTACACACAATGTAAAGGACAGTGGGTAATTTCAGGTTATGTCAAAAACTGAAAAACGACAAAAATGGAGATACAAGGTTTTGCTCCGACAGCGGCAATAAATAACATCCCAAATGAGAGAATATGTCTTTCCTTTGCTTTAGCCCCAGAGGTAGTTGGCAGACAGAGATATGGCAGACCGGTGGACTGCTGGGCCATCGGAGTGGTCATGTATATCCTGTAAGTCTGAATCTTCCATGTTCTTCAACAATGACCTGAAGATTTTGCTGGCTTGTGTTTCCTGTTGTTGCGTCCATGCGCGCATTCTCATCATTACGTATTCAGTACTAGGCATAAGTCAGAGACCACCCTTCATTTCTTTAATTGTATATCAAAATGGCCAATAAAGAGACGCTATTAATTTTTAGCATCAGAGGAGAAAAGAAGAAAATATAGAGAAGCCTCAACAACTAAATGTGATATCAGCTCAGTATTTTTCAGGAGAACATGTCCAGTCTTTGCCTTTACTTCAGCATCCATTCTATTCAGGAGACTCATCTTCAGTTTTTAAAAGACAGGGATTTTTTTCCACTCCTTAGAGTTCAGTGTTTTTTCAGTGTCATTTGCTTGATTTGTAAACTTTGTTTCCCAGTTTTCTCCCAGTTTTGTCATCGCCAGTTCCTTCCAGCTATCTTGGTCTCCCCCCATTGTGCTATGCTACCAATTTGACAGGATGACCGGATAACACAGCGTAACTGGACAACTCAGCATGCTCAGCGTTAGAGCGCTAACCGCCACTTCTGTTACATTAGCTGATAGACGCTTGTGTTGGCTAGCATCACTCTGAGTGATGGGGAGAGGAGGGGCCACCCTACACCTCAGAAAACACCATATGAATCTGCCACTGAGGTGGTAGCCCTCTGGTCCCTGGGGTGGTACCCTCAAGGGTACATCTGAGTACCTTTAGTCAGGGAACATAATTGGACCATAATCCACTGACTCCACACACCCCGTCTCGCCTCCAGGCTTTTATTTTATTGGTCTATTTTAAACCGTTAGTTATGAAAAGGTACAAATCCGAACTTTTCACCTGGGAAAAACTTCTTTAAGGTGCACAATTACACCTTAAAACCACTGCTGTACCTTCAAGGTAGCAGTTACAGTGTTTCTACCTTGATGAACGAAAAACGTACCTGCGCAGAACCTTCATTTCCAACAGTGTAGCCACTCAAAGATAGAGAGGAGAATTATGCTCTTTTGCTGTCCCAGTCATGTACAGTTGTGGCATTGCAGAGTATTGAACTTGCAATCCCTCAACTATGCACTGTCAATATATTGCAAGGCCTATATCCTGCCCCCTTATTTCCCGATCCTGCCTTTGATGGGTTTTCACCTGTTTTTACCACCTGTGTCTTTGCCTGTTGTATTTGAAGCCCTGAGAGTTCCCTAGTTCTTTGTTTGATGTATTGTTTGAAGTGTTGATAGTGTTTGGTGTTTTGTTTCTTCCAGCCTCTGTTGTTTATTCTGTGTTCCTTGTCATGTCTGTCCCCCGTTCTATCTGTGTTGGCTCCCTGACCCTGGACTGTTCTGACCCAGAATCTGGATTTGCCCCGAAAATCAGGGGTCAGGAAAGACAAGGAGAGTAGATATGAAAGGAAGCATTATTGAGCTATTATTATGCAGCTCCTTCCTGCTTTAAACCAATGTTAAAATAAGCCCAATGGAAAGCAGCCAGTCAGAAAGCCTGTCCAGAATCTGGGTGAATATGAAAGTGTCAGTGAAGTGAATTGACCTATAACAAAAGAATGACATCCTTCATGTGTACACCAATCAGGCGCAACATTCTGACCACCTCCTCGTTTCTACGCTCACTGTCCACTTTATCAGCTCCACTTACTGTATAGCTGGTCTCTGTAGTTCTACAGTTACAGACTGTAGTCCATCTGTTTCTCTGATACTCTGTTACCCTGTTCTTCAGTGGTCAGGACCCCCATGGACCCTCACAGAGCAGGTACTATTTGGGTGGGGGGTCATTCTCAGCACTGCAGTAACACTGATGTGATGGTGGTGTGTTAGTGTGTGTTGTGCTGGTCTGAGTGGATCAGACACAGCAGTGCTGCTGGAGTTTTTAAACACCTCAGTGTCGCTGCTGGACTGAGAATAGTCCACCAACCAAAAATATCCAGCCAACAGCGTCCTGTGGGCAGCATCCTGTGACCACTGAAGGACTAGAGGATGACCAACACAAACAGCAGATGAGCTGTCGTCTCTGAATTTACATCTACAAGGTGGACTGACAAGGTAGGAGTGTCTGATCAGGTGGACAGTGAGTGGACACTCACAAACTCCAGAAGTGCTGCTGTGTCTGATCCACTCGTACCAGCACAACACACACTAACACACCACCACCACATCAGCGTTAGTGTGGACAATGAGCGTAGAAAAAAGGAGGTGGTTGTACTGTTATGCCTGATGGGTGTATGTTTCTGGGCAGCACATGATCATACATCCAAGGAACTCTGTCTTGTGTTTCGGGGCTTTCTGAAGTCACAGCAGCCACAGCAGTCTTTGGATGTGCACACAGCATGTTTGTCTGTCACTTTCCATCTAAAGACTTCATTGTGAACCTGTGAGTATTCCATTTCACATTTGCATTGTTCTTTTACGGCTCGTTATATTGTGTCTGTATAAAAACAGACAAACTCTTGATTTTCTGTTGAGATGTGCTCCTTTCTACAGCTCATTTACTGAGAATGCCTCTATGATCTTTTTCACCAGACTGTCAGGAAACCCTCCCTTCTATGATGACGCAGATGACGATGATTATGACAGCCATGACAAGAATCTGTTCCGGAAAATTCTTTCCGGAGACTATGAGTTTGATTCACCCTACTGGGATGACATCTCAGATTCCGGTATGATGACACGGGGCAGTTTTTGGGGTTTTTTTTAGGGGGGGGGGGTGAACTTCACTCCGTTTACCTGTCAAATTGACTTATCGAAGCTGAAAAACTGCGAAAGCAGAAACGTGTTCATTCAGAACTGTTACAGAGCAGTAAAGTCAGGTTTTCTGTTTTGCAGCTAAAAGCCTTGTTGCATCTTTAATGGAAGTGGATCAGCATCAAAGACTGACTGCACAGGAGGCCATCAACCACGAGTGGTAGACACCCTATTCATATACATCAGATATGCTGCTTTACACTTTTATATACATCGTTTTTCCATTAATGTATCATATTTGTCTTTTTTGTACATCCATTCTTTAGGATATCTGGGAACGCTGCTTCAGACAAGAACATCAAGGATGGCGTATGTGCTCAGATTGAAAAGAACTTTGCTAAAGCTAAATGGAAGGTGAGACAGCTGTCTATATTCATATCATAAAGAAGGGTCACATAGCATAGAGCAGCAATAGACCAGCACATACCATGAGTTCCATGCTGCTGGAGCAGAACTCTTACATACTAGCATTTAAAATCTTTTACTTTACTCACAGTTTTTGCTATTTTACACACAATAACTTTTATAATGCAGATTTAAGTTTTACAAACTAGTCAGCAAAAAGTATTTTAGCTTTATTTAAAATGTGAAGAATTCTTCAAAGAGAAACAAAACAAAACGATAAATAATAATTCACCATTTTCTATTTACATTCATTCATACATTCTGTGGTCTTTCACTTTAATGAATTCTGGATATTAATATTATTAGACACCAATCAGGCACATAACATTCTGACCACCTCCTCGTTTCTACGCTCACTGTCCACTTCATCAGCTCCACTGACCGTATAGCTGCACTCTGTAGTTCTACAGTTACAGACTGTAGTCCATCTGTTTCTCTGATACTCTGTTACCCTGTTCTTCAGTGGTCAGGACCCCCATGGACCCTCACAGAGCAGGCACTGTTTGGGTGGTGGATCATTATGGTGTTAGTGCGTGTTGTGCTGGTATGAGTGGATCAGACACAGCAATGTTTATGGAGTTTGTGAGTCTCCACTCACTGTCCACTCTATTAGACACTCCTACCTTGTCGGTCCACCTTGTAGATGTAAAGTCAGAGACGACAGCTCATCTGCTGCTGCACAGTTTGTGTTGGTCATCCTCTAGACCTTCATCAGTGGTCACAGGACGCTGCCCACAGGACGCTGCCCACAGGACGCTGCCCACAGGATGCTATGGTCTGGATATTGTTGGTTGGTGGACTATTCTCAGTCCAGCAGTGACACTGAAGTGTTTAAAACCTCCAGCAGCACTGCTGTGTCTGATCCACTCAGACCAGCACAACACACACTACCACACCACCACCACGTCAGTGTTACTGCAGTGCTGAGAATGACCACCATCCAAATAGTACCTGCTCTGTGAGGGTCCATGGGGGTCCTGACCACTGAAGAACAGGGTAACAGAGAAACAGATGGACTACAGTCTGTAACTGTAGAACTACAGAGTGCAGCTATACAGTAAGTGGAGCTGATAAAGTGGACAGTGAGCGTAGAAAGTGACGTGTTGGGGCTACAAGGTTCTTCATTGGTTTACTCCAAACAGTCTTATCAGAAAAAGAGAAAAAACGGCAAACTGGCTGCACGAGCGGCCAAAGAAACCCCAAAATGTGAGAA
>NC_051236.1:540000-585000 GCF_015220715.1 Pygocentrus nattereri | reverse complement strand
ATATCTACCCATCTCGGGAAGATCTTCTGAAAATGAATAACTTGGTTGGTTGGTTGGTTGGTTAGTGTAGTGGGTAACATCTCTGCCTTCTACACTGTAGACTGGGGTTCAATCCCCACCTGGGCAAACACCCTACACTATACCAATAAGAGTCCTTGGGCAAGACTCCCAACACCACCTTCGCCTGCCTGTGTAAAAATAATCAAATTGTAAGTTGCTCTGAATAAGAGCATCTGCCAAATACTGTAAATGTAAATAACTTGTACTTAATGGCTGATTTGACTTGAAACGAGATAAATGAATGGTGGTCTACTGTACATTAAAATAAGCTTTTTAAAAATGAACCATAGACACTTCAAATGCTTATGATATTTATGTAATGCTAAAAAGTTGAATTCTCCATTAAGTCCATGTGAACCTCAAGTGTCAGTAAAAGTGCAAAGTTCAACCCAACGTTTCCCCCCCCCCCAGTGCACCACTGGTGCTGTAAAGGTACAGTTTTTGTGTCGTAGTTTGAGGCTCGGTCACGCTTTGCCGTGTAGTCAGAGCGTCCATGGTGTGACTATTATTTACCACATTCACAGCATTTTTGTGACCAAGGTCGAACGAGACGTTGGCTAAACTGCTCTAGAGACCTGCCACTTAAACGATATGGTCATTTAATGATTTGACTTGAAATGACTTTTAGGCCTAAAGTGTAAAATCCTACGTACTGCACCTTTAAGTGCCAGTATTCTGCACTCTTTCTCGCTGTACAAATGCCTTTTACTCTGTATCTCATATTGATATTTCTCAGTGTCTTTGTGGCGTCTCACCTGAAACATATACACTACCATGTGCCCTGAACTTTGTCTCAGCTCTCTCAGCTTTCTAAGAGGCCAGTTGCAAACGCATTCGACTTCCTCTCCGATGAGATGACCGCTTAAATAAAAAAAACGTGCATGTGTCCTGTTTGATTTTGGTGTTTTGTAAAGAATCTATGCTGCAGAAGAAAAACTATGTCTTCATGTGTATATTATATTTTCTCAATGAGGTTAAAAGGTCAAATTCAGTCAAATCTTATGATTTCGTGATGAAGTTTAAAGACGTATGACAACTGAATGAAACATGATGTAGTAGTTTTAGCAGAATGATGACCAACGAAGCAACATTTGCGTAATATTTCACGGCCTGACTGGTGGCTTTTGCTGCCATTTAACCAAGTGTTTTTCACCTGGATCAAATACACTTAAGAGCGTCACCTCGTTTGATTGAATTTGACCATGAATCTGTGTTTTATAGATGTGAACTGTAGTTGTATGTACTGTATTTTACAAAGCACTGCGTAATATACTGAATACAGCAGGCGTTGTGTAGTTTGACAGTAAAACCAAGCCCACCTCTGGGTTGTTAATGAATTCTGTTTAATGTGCAGTACAAACTGAGCAATATCTCTATTGCTGTGATACTGTGAAACTGCCATACTGCTGATGTAGAGAGGCCATTTGACATATTGCATTCACATTGTTGGGCGATTCGCTCTGTAATTTTTAGCATGCTTGGCTTTTCTTCCACAATGATTTGCTCTTATTTTTCATCAGATTTCTTTAGAATGAATTTCATTCAGCAGCTGCGTAACTAATCGGTATCGCTGTGGCCGTTTCACACGGTCACCGAGTTCAGTCAGTAGGTTTTCTTACTGGCTGGTTTTCAGATGATTCCTTTTTCATACATTAACTAGTCGCATTGTAGTCTCCACTGAGTCTACCCTGTTAACGTATGTGTCATTGCAGTGATTTTAAAGCACTTTCAAAAGCAGACACTCACTTTTCTATGTACCATGTTTGTGTTGGAATTGCATCTCAAATAAAGGCATTGCTTAAGTGTTCGGTGCACCTCGTCACTCTGTCTTTTGAAGACTGACATGCAGATGTGGGCAAATGCAACAGTATGAACACTGCAGCACATCATCGCTGTCGCATTGTGTTAAAATGACTTGATGAGTGGACCAAAAGAAATGGTCCAAAATTAATAGGAAGAATATGTTTACGTTAGTATCTACTACAAGTTAAGAGTGTTTTTCCCTTCTGTAAAGTTACCATGTTAGAGATATGAGTTCCGGCAATGATAATGTTTAGAGTCAACCTTCAAATGACTGCACAGTTTACCACCTATAGAAAGAAAGCACGACTATGCATTTAACTCATACATACCACTTATGCTAAGATGGTATTTAGTTCAGTTCACTCATTTGTCCTATACAGGCCACATCTATCATATAACAGCATCATTAATTAGGTGAAGGTTAGAAAGGATAATCTGATACGACATAAGTATCTGACATGCTGGCAATGAATATATACATTTTATATATATATATATATATGAGAGAGAGGGAGAGAGAGCTGCTGTCAGAACAAAACCTTATATATTTTTTTTTTGTTTTTCACATAATTAGGAAGTGTCTGTTGCCCTTTAAATTTATTCATGATGAATCGACCAAAAGAAACGGCCCAAAATGACTTGAAAATGAAAATTCTGGTTCCATTGACTTACATTAAAAGTAAAGTAGGCTTTTTCCTTCTCCTGTAAAGTTACCATTTTGGATTTTGGAGATACAAGGTTTTGTTTCAACAACAGCGATACATATATATATATAAACATATATAAAAATGAAAACATATATATATATGTGTGTGTGTGTGTGTGTGTGTGTGTGTGTGTGTGTGTGTGTGTGTGTGTGTGTTCCCTTCCTAATATTGTCCTTTATGTTTAAATTGCTCAAAATTGCTCAAATCCTCATTTTAGCAAATGAATGAATAAATGAATTTATTCCCAAAAAAGGAATAAACTGTGTGAAAAATACAATTTGTTCAATTAAATGACATTTTTTGTAATCATAAATATCATTCATAATGCGTGTTTTTGTCCATTTCAATCAGTAGTTACATAATAAATAGGTGATATTCCAAAATGTTATATCAAGAAGTTTTTTTAAGATGATATGGTAAACATTTGTTTATCATAAACTATGAGTCTAATCACACTTGTATTCAGCGTGCACTGTGCTGCACTGCAATCCACTTAAACAGGACTGACTGAATTCTCTTCGTAAAACCAAACACGCAGTTATTAAGTGATTTTCAGTGCTGACGTAATTTATCATAAGGATGAATATTGTCATATTGTCCAACTTTTATTCTATATATAATATTATTTATAATAATGATATTATTCTATCTATATATATTATTTTATAAGCTGGTCTCTGTGAAAATCGATTTTGAAAATGAAACTTGATTGATTGGGAATAAAAATAAAAAGCCGGAAATGGGGGCTTCTTTCACGTTTGCGCTGCTTCGTGTTACTTCCGTTAGCCGTTGTCCAGCTAAAGGGATCCGAGGTGAGCGGCTTGGCCGGTAAAAGCGCCGCGTTTGGGGCGTTAAGACGTGGAAATGGTCGTTTACCCCGTTGTTTAATACTGATGGAGGGCGTAGCGGTTAGATTCGGTCTGCCGTTTCTCTGGGAGAGTCGGCTTTCAGAGGTTTTGTGCCGATGTTTGGTGGAGACGGACTGGCTGCCGTTAGCCGACGGCAGCTAGGCGGCTCGTCTGACTGGAGTGGCCGGTTCTGATTCAGCTCCTCGTTTGTAGCGTTTATTTATCGTTTATAGCGTTTATTTAACATCGTTTACCGTCGAACCGCGTCGCGGAATCTGTTGGCGGGCTGTTTGGGTGGGTTGGTGAGGCTCTGGACGCTAATTAGGCGATAATTTACCTCAGCGTCAGGCTGCTAGCGGCCGTTAGCCGGGTGGCGGAGTTGGCGCTGGCGGGCTCGCGGGCTCGGGGGCTCGCGGGCTGCGTTAGCGCGGAGTACCTGCCTTCCAGACTGATCTTAGACCAGAGCGTCGAGTAAAGACGTTTAAGGCGAAATTCCTTACAGAAAAGAAGGGCGCGTATCAGCTGGTCGAGGTGAGTTAGATGGCTCTGTATTCCTTTGTCTGGACAGGTTGTCTGGGACGCCGAGCTTTTCGACAAGTCTTCTAAACAGAGGCACTCGTGTTATAATTCCAGGCTCTGGAGCGACGCTGCATCTTAAGTCTTACTTTTTATCGACTGAGGTGTCCTTGAGCAAGACCCCTAACCCCCAACTGCTCCCCGGGCGCTGCGGATTGGGCTGCCCACCGCTCCGGGCAAGTGTGCGCACTGCCCCTTAGTGTGTGTGTGTGTGTGTGTGTGTGTGTGTGGTGTTTCAAGAAGTATCACTTAATCAGTTAACCTCACTGTCTATAGTACTAACCTCCGACGTGCATGGGGTGGTCGTCACTGTGCGTCGCTTACCTGGGATTGGTCAATTTGACTATTTATCTTTATCATGATAAATGACGTCAGATTATGGCCCAGATTATTTTGGTTCTCGTCAGAACCTCTGGAACAGTGATCGGCTGCGTGTTGCGTCATGAGAACGGGATATTTTTGCGTATTCTGATTTTGGCCGAGTTGGATTTGTTGTAGTGCAGTGTGTGAAACGTTTAGTGAGAACGGTCGATGTTTGTCCGATAGTGTTTAAGTGTTACACTGTTGGTTCTTTTGTCTGTCTGGTCCACCTTGTCAGGAAAAGTAAATATCGTCGTGTTGTGTATCGTGAAAGTTTCTTGAAGCATCATGATGCTGCACGTTCTGCTGCATCGCCCAGCTCTAATTATATATCTGCTTTGTTTTTGTTTCATTTCATGCATAAAGGGTTGCATGTCTAGTCAACTTGTTTTTTTTGTGCCTTCTCTGTAGAGTAACGGTTAATCCATTCTGCAGGATATTCTTGCAGAGTTGCTTCAGACTGATGAAACCAGTTATCTTGTACAAGAAAATGTAATCTAGAGTATTTCAGTAACCTGGCCACATTAATATATGATAAACTTAATGTCTTGTCTTTAATTGAGCAAAGAGTGCCATCCACATTCAGTCCTTGTGTATACACACACACAAACACACACACACAGCTGTTCTTTTGTGACTTTTCTAAGTGTTTCTAAATTTATTATATAGAAACAGTATTAAGTGTCTTATTGTGAAAGCTGTTACTACGAGTTCCCTTTTCTTGTAGGTTTTGGTGTTTTCCCTGCTCTGGCGGTTTGTTTTAAACTAATCGATCTCGGTTCTGGTAGAATTAACCTGAATGGGAACCCGCTCTGAATGTCCTCGGTGCTTTTTTTGTGTTCACAGTGCAAGTGAACTTCGTAAAGGGCTGTGCTCTTGCTGGCAGCAGATTTGGTTCAAATGCAGATTTGAAAATGATAATTTTAGTGTTTACAATTATGTATGTGTATACGCATTTCTGTGTATAACAACTGGAAAAATATGATATGGAAAAGCGGAGTCCTTTGACGTTTCATTTTCTAAACGGCAAGACCTTCGTATTAAAAGTGGAATAACAGTTGTCTATTTGCAATTGTCAATTTCCTCATCGTTGCGCTTCAGCGTTTCCAAAATTAAAGTGTATTTAAAACCCTCTTTTCCTGTGCATTTTCACGGTCACTGTCAACAAAGCACTACTGTCAATCTAACGCTGTGGGAAATCAGGAGGAACTTTTTGGTGCAGGGTGTGTTTTAAGAGTGACGGGGAAACGGGTCTAAACTTCTGTGGGACTGTCTAGACAGTTGTTTACAATACAGAGGTTTCAGTAGTCACCGCTGCTAGTGATGTTTTGCACTCGCCGACCCCGGCTAAGGACAAATCAGTCCAAAATGATTTTGTGTGGAGTGATTAGGATCATTAGGAGTGATTGTTTTTGTTACTAGAACCAATTTTAGTGACATTGTGATTTAAAGTGAGTGGTTGGCTTTGGGCAGAGACTCAAAGGACCTGGACAATACAATAGATAGTCATAATAAACGATTACCTGTTCATGAGATTTAAATGGGTTTTATTGACAATGTATTTATACTCTTGTTCTCCGGGGTGTTTATCCGTTTGACTTTCTGTGACCAAATCTTAAGGCAAATTCTTCAGTAACTACATGAAATAAATGTAAATTGACTTTTTTTTTTCCCCTCAAATTCCTATCAAATGACCGTGTGATCACACACACATCACTATATGCTCACAGTTTACTGCCCAAAGCCAAAAATCTGCGCCGCTCTGTGTTATTTTCTAAAAGTGATGTTTCCAGAGCAGATCACTGAAGAGACGCCGTCTGTTTATAGTTTAGAGCCCAGATTTGGGGAAAAACGGGTCGACTTTCAGTAGAAAAACAAACTGAGTTCAGCTTCTTTTATTATAAGGGTTTAAAATGACATCACCGTCTATTAGACTGGAGAGAAGAGCTACAGCCTCATACGACGCCCAGCTTCTGAATGGAGCTTATGGAATATGAACGTTATGAAGAACATGACCAAGTGTGTTTTGGACCCACCGGTGGTCCCGAGGAGTTTGAGATTATGTTGTGTATTTTTATTGCCATTTTCTAAGAGCAGTAAGCCACTCTATATTACAGTGATTTCAATTTGGTAAGGGAGGTGAACAAAGTGAACTGCAAACTGTACAGAAACCACCTTGAACTGTCTGTTTTTGGGACTGTTTAGAGGGGTCTGAGTTTGTTTGACATGCACAGAAAAGAAAGTGACTCCGCTTGAGATGCTGAAATGGTCCAATAGTAAAAACGCGCCAAGAGCAGAGGAAATACCAAAATGTGATTGGCTAGGAAGCTGTTAAAATGGCCTTTTTAAGTAATGCAAAGCTGAGAAGCGTCACTGGTACCAGAGTTTATGGCCACTCTCTCCCATACAGCACAGTACGCAAGATGTTTTCATGACCTTTGAATCCATTGTAGATGTCATAATTGTAATAATAATACTCATGTTTGCAGGTTACTTACAAACAAGGCTTGTGTGAGCTAAAGGTGTGTTCTCCAGAGACGTTGGACCATCATGTGGAATGGTTCAAGATCTGGCCCGCGAGGAGGAATGCCTTTTCGGTAAGATCAGTCATCCAACAGGATGTTTATTCCCGCTAATTCATAGTTCTTGAGTACCCTATGCACCGTACATGTTAGTGGGCTCTTTCATAAGTTAATTTACGTGTCAATTGCCTAATATTCTAATATATGTGGTTCTATTTCATATTTACTGACAGCTGGAACTGATGTGAGGCCAAATGGATTCTCTGTGTGAGACAGGGAGGATGGTACCGTGATGTGTCAGACTAGTATATACAGACATGAGGAGACACCTTTCCTGTTTTAACTCGTGTTGTTTACCTTTAGCTAGTGTTGTTGGAAAAGGTGCCACCCCATCCACATTTACAGTCTGTATGGCTTCTATTACTTAGTCTCACCGAATCTCTTTGGTGCACAAGGTTGTGCAGTACTTTTATAGTCCTAACCAGGGCAAATTGATTTGGGGGAAATGATGTAATTGCAAGTTTTCTGGCCTCATTTTTTATGGCTGATTATGGTTAAGTTACTGCCAAACTGGCCAATTGCAGACTTTTAAAATTGTTTTTGTGCATTTGTTTAGCTTATCACCCTGTTTTGGTTAAATGAACACATAGAAAACCTCTAATATATTTCCACTGCTTTCTGTCATCCAATGTTATTTTTTCTTTAATGGGCTAGACTTGAATCTTAAATTAATTTAAAATATTAAAAAATATTTAATCTAAAATAAATATAAAAAGAAATCCTATTTTAATATTATAAATCAAATTAAGTGCTACACCCAAAAGTAAAAGGCAGCTGGTTATTTAATGCAATGTCATGTTTAGTTCACAAAAAAAGAGAAAATATTATTTTATCATTTTCTTTAAGATATTTATCTGTAAGTAGACAAACAAGGAGCATCCACTGTGATTCATACTAGTTGTCTGTACTTCCACGGGACCTGCCACAGTGTCTTGCAGCACAGCGTTAATTTTCAGCCTTGCGTGTGGGGAGACTCGCCCACTGCACCCATTTTCGGTGCCTTTGGCTTCAGACAAAAAAACAACTTGACACCATGAAGAAATTTCTTTTTTGCCAAATTGTCTAACTTAAAGTGTAGTTAAGCTGGAAATGCTTGCCCTATAACGTGGCTGGAGCTGTTTAGCTGAGCACAAGCTTAAGTTTTGTGCCTTTTGTTAATTAGATTTTTATAGATTGTCATTGAAACCGGTGATTAGTGGTAAACAGGTGGTGTCATTACAGTGGAGACCATCGAGGGGAGATGTTTGATGGAAGAGGAGGGCCAATGCCTGGCTTCAGAGGACGGGATGGAATGAATATGGGTGCAGGGCCTCAGGACCGGACACCTATGGACATGAGGAGGTTTGACTGTCCACCAGATATGATGGGGCGAAACATGGGCCATTTTGATAGAGGAAGAGACCCTCCCCGTGACTTCTTCAGGCCTGGAGATGAAACTGATATGAATTTCAGAAGACATTTTGAGATGGAAGGCCGAAATAACCAGCAGAATGCTCCAGGTTTCATGGGGCAGGGTAGGCCTCCTATGGATATGGGAGGCAGAGACATGCCAGTTAGGAATATGAGGGGGCGTGAAGATCAGTTCATGGACATGAGAGAGAGGGACCGATTTAGAATGGACATGCCAGGTTTCAACATGTCACCAATGGATATTAGGAGAAGGGACATGGAGAGAAACGACAATTTAAGAGAACGAGAGAGGCCACAGATGAGTATGAGCGACATTGACGGATTTAGTATGGATATGCCTACACAGGAAAGGCCGGTGATGGATTTTGAGAGACGAGGTTTTGCCCCGCCATTGAATCCTAGAGGAAGGTTTGAATCCGATATGGATTTTAGGAATCGTATGGGATCCCCAGGTGACTTTCGGGAACGATCTCCCCAGAGGTTTCGGGACAATGATGGTGTTCCCATGGATGCTAGAGGAAGATCGGATATGCCTCTAGATCGCAGAGGTCCAGAGAAAGCCATGGTTAGAGTAGGTGAACCAACCTTAAGGGACAGGGAGTTTCCTGAGCCAGTTGAGAACCCAGGAGGATTTAGAGATGAGGGCAGATCACTTTCAGAAGAATGGCGCAAGCAAGCCATCCGGGAGAGAGACTCATTTTCACCAGCGATTAATAGAAGTTCACCTTTTCCCAGAGAAATGAAAGAGCGATTCATGCCTGGACACAGCAAAGAAGCTGATTTAGGAGAACCTTCCCAGTTCAAAGAAAGGGAGCGACCATCAATTGAGTTTCCAGGCAAAGATAGTGGCTCCTTAGGTTTCTCTCGATCAGAACGGGAGGGTCCAAGTGGCCAAAACTGGGAGAAGAATGTTCCTGCTGATTTCCCAGGGAGAGAACCCCCTCACCCTATTCAGAAACCACCACTCTTGCCACTGGATCCCACAGTAAATACCCCGGGTAGAGATGGTGATAGTAAACGTTGGCCTAGGAATACAGATGAGAAGTCTGACAACACTGTACCATCAAGTGGCAGGCGTCCATTCTTTCCAGAAAAAAGTCTGTCAAACCAAGAGAGTCGCTTCTCAGGTGATCAAGGAACCTTTAAGGGATCTAAGGATATGCCTCTTGATCAGGGGCCAAGGAAAGGGAATCTGATGCCAGGGCCCAGGGAACCTCAGAGTAACAGAGGGGAAAGACAAGACCAGGACTATCGAGACATAGATTACAGGACCAGTTCAGGCCGCAAATTTGACTGTATCCTTGGGGATCTTCAAGGGCCTGAGAAGAACTTGAAAGAATCTAAACTGGCTCCACCTGAAAAACCGAATGACTCTGTTTCCCAGGTACGAGAATTAATCTCACATATGTCTTGTCTTTAAATTGAAGGCTAAAACTAGTCATGCCCTTGTAGAGTAATGCATTCACTGTCCTTAATTTGATTTTTAGTCTGATTTTTCTGTGTTCTTGGTTTGTAGCCGGTCTTTTTGTAGGCATTTTGTACAGTATGAAGTGTAAATTTTAGCTTGAAATTCCATGTGATTTTAAACACTTCTGTGACTTCTATAACAAAGGATCAGGATTACAGGAGTACTTGCGGTCAGGATAAGGTTTCAAATACTATTGCCATCTCTGGAATTCCCAAAACTGCTACAATGCAGCAGGTAGGTTTGATTCCGAAATGAGTCTCTTGTGCCTTTGAAATAGGTAAGTAGATGACAGTTCTATAGGATGTGACATGTAACGTTTTTGCGTAGATACTGGATGCCTTTGCAGTTCGTGATGGAGTGCCAATGCAAGGCATGAAGATAAAGGATGTTGTTCCAGGTGAGATTTATCTTTAGAAATTAGAAACCTCTACAACATTCGCAACATTTCGCTTTTTCGCTACTCGAATCCTACGCTCGTTCTGGTTCTTCCTTTTGACTGTGTTTTCTGCTCCTTAGAAACATACACACTGTTTAAAAGAATGCTGACTGAATTTCCGAACACTGTAAAGGGTTTCTTGTTTAAAAAAAAAGTGGTTTCATTATCCTTTATGTTCTTGCGCTGGAACTTGTGCACTTCACCGTGAGCATCTTCTATCTTAAACGGGCTTGTGGGTTAAGCAGATCGTCCAATACATTGCTGGGAATGTCCTAACATGGTTCCCATTAATAGATCTTTTTGTTATTGATGAAGCACCCACATGAAGCTTCTCCTAAGGTTGTCACGTAGGGGCTCTTTTTGGTTGAGCTCTGAACTGTGAGCCATCAAATTAGGCAATTTCCCATTTCTTCTTATTTTATAGTCGTTCCTCATTCCATTGAGGTTTTTCCTGACCAAAGACAAAACGGGACCCAATGCCAAGATGGACTGCTTTCACATCTTTGTTGGGGGGGGGTCACACTTCTAAATGGTCTTAAACAATAAAATGTGGTTTCATACTTCATACGTACTTCATACATTTTTTTTAAATATATAATTAAGAATACCCAAAATCTCTGACTCTGCTAAATTTTTGCAAAGAGCCTTTCAAGGCTTGCTTGAGTCAAAGGAGTCTCTGTTGGGATAGATAGTTGCAAATAAACCGCATCTTATTTTGCAATGAGGTTCGGTTAGTTTTGTGGTTTTAAACAGCAAACCATACAGCATTTTATATCCAGTTTTGGATGCTGATCATGTGAATTATCAGTTAACTCAGATATTGTACACCAAGTGCATATTCCCACAGGCTGTACAGAGCTGCTATCGTTGCTCTGACTCCCCTCAGACACAAGACATAACGCACTGAAATGAAAATGTAGCTTGAAATGTTTTTTGTTTGGTTGAAAGGCAAAACATTCATGCATTTCTGATGAACACCAACAAAAGTACATAATGTAACAAGTCGCTGTTGTCTCCCGTGAATCGGTTGTTTTTCCTTTTCTTTTTCTTTTTATTTTCTTTTTTTTTACGGTTCTCCTATTGACTGGCATTAACTAACGCAAACCCATTTGTATTTCAAATGCTGTCCCCAGGTTACAGCTACGATACGGCCTATGTGGAGTTTTTAAACCTCGAGGATGCTGTCCACTTCATGGAGTCCAACCAGGTGGCCCATCCTTGTCCGTCTACAGTGGCTGTGTCTTCAAAGGAAGAAGGCTTGGGCTGGGGCAGGGCCAAGGGTGGGATGGGTGGTTAACAGCAATTGGGATGGGAAGGGGAAAAAGTCATATTTCGCTATGTTGGAGTTAATGTTTGTTATTAGGAGCTCCTTCATTCTCTCCAAAGGTTGTCATAAATACACCGTCATTTGCAGTCTAAAAGCAAGACACCAGTTCTTCAGTTAATTTAGATTTATTAGGAGCTTAAAAACATGGAAGCAAGACAAAAAAGTTCAATGAAAGACCAACCAGGAGAATGTGTTCAATTTAGTTCAAACTAATTTTTCATAATTTATTTTTCCCCCATTTTATTAATTTCTCAGCTGTTGGTAGCGTTTGCCAGATGTGTTCACTTTGTGGCTTTGGATATTTTTGTGGGTATACACCAGATTTTCTGGACTTGGCTGGGGGGTTACCTTTCAGAGATTCCAGTCTTCCTTTCATTTTATTTTAATCATGGTAAAATGAAGGTAGTCAAGCTAATAATGGACCATTTATGTCTCTTGCTTTGGATAACCTGGGATCATCGCTTAAAGGTTTATGCTTGCAGTGATGTATCTTTCTTTAAGGTGCTGTGGCACCAGTCATCCTTCACACCTCTTCATAGCTTCTTGTTGGCTTCAAAAGATTTCATCACTTTAATGACCAGTGCTCTGGTGGTTTAGCAGACCATTTCTGCCACTTCCCCCAAACTCGCTTTTCATTTCACCTGCACTGTGATGCTACGAAGTGTTCTGTTTAACACCGCTTTCATTAGTGGTTTCTTCTTGACCCCCAACCACCATCACAGTCTCACAAGAGACTGTTTTCCTCTTTTGAGTTGGGAATTCAGTCACTGCTTTTGTGACCACATGGATTTCTGTCCTTCCTTGCCTGCCGTGTCCGACTTCATGGTTGAATTTCAGCATGTCTTAAAAGTTTCAAATGGAGCTTCGATGGTTTATAATGTTAATGACACAACTTGGATTTGAAGTTGAATCTTAAATTCTGCAAAGCATGAGTCTTAAACTTTTGGCAGTTGAGTTTTCAGGGCATTCGTTTGTTGTAGAGGCTGGATTGGGAACACATGGAGGTGGAAAATTAGGTGGTTGAAAGATTCTGATACGGATGCTGAATTGATGCTGATTTATTCTCTGCTTGCTTGTCTTTTGTCATCTGTTCTTGGAGTTGTGTTCTTAAATTTCCATAACTGCAATAATTTTTTATTTTTTTTTCCCCCCCTCCAACTAGTGGAGTAACATAACAGCAACAGTACTCAAGATGAAAGAAAGCAAAGTTGATGTGTAGACACACCTAGCATTCCCTACATCCTTACACCGAGATCCCCCTTCCTTTTATGTTGGCTTTTCTATCATGCATCTTGGTCAAGGCTACATATTGCCATCTCAAGAAATTGAGTGGCAGGGGATTATTTGGTGGGTGGGTAATGACACTGTCCAGTGGGGCCACATTTTCAACTGTCTGGTGGAGCGTAAATTGTGTAATAGGTATTTTTACCCTTTGAGATGCCTTGATTCTGCTTGTGAGTATTTCTTGAGAATCAGTCATGCGTTTGATTACCAGTACGTGTCCTTTTGAAACGCTCGGTACGATGTCAAAGATGATAACGCAAGTTAACTTTCCGTCTGTTTCAGTCACTTTTCATTGTTTGCACTGTAGTGGGGAGATGGTGCTGGACATATTTTAGGGTTCACTGTGACCGTGTGGAACAGAAGTGTACTCTAGCTGCAAAGAAGAGGTGGACGTATTTGGGCGCTCTGGAAATGGGGTTTCTGAACCCACATCCAAGAGTTGAGGTTCACTTTTCTAGCCAAAAGAGGGAGAGGTTCAGAAATCTGTTTAATCACCCTCTAGATGTTACAGTGCCTTTATATGCCTTGTTGACAACAGTTAGAACATGCGCTCTTCTGTAAGCCAGGAATTGTTATAACTGGGGTTACTGTCTTATGCAAGACGTGAAAAGCTACAGGTGAGGTGGGAAGCACAGCTTGCCAACTAAACTGTTCATTTAGGATCACTTACGGCTAATGAAGCAAGTTTTGGTTGAGTAACTTTAACAATCGCATGGTAGCCCCGTGGCATGCTCCATGCGCATCTCTCCTTCTGAGCTATTTGTGCTGTTTGATTTAATGGAGGGACATATTTTCCAAAGGTGCTCTGAAGAAATAAATTCAGGCTATCATTTGTCTTCCCTGTCCTTATCCTTCAGGGGAAAGTGAGTGCTGCCTTAAGTAAATAATACCGCAGTGTTGTGGAAGAATGTTTGTGATAGGAAAAATTAGACCAGCACTTCATAATGTCTTGTCTGTCTGCTTGCTTACTGTCAGCCACTGGGCTGTGTTCATACATTTAAACAAAACATTACCTTTCCTGGCTGCATAGGATGACTCTTTCCTGAAGGAAATGTATGCTTCACACGATTCATTATCCCTTGGAATATGATGCATACTGTGGTTTCGCCCCCCCCCCACGACCCTCTCATTTTGTCTGATGCATGCTGATGCATTTATTAGCAAACTAGACATTGGACAGAAGTGAGAAATGTATTAGAAAAATTGGATTGGATATGTAATTACTAGCCTGAACTGCTTGAAATTGCATAATTTAAGTTTTTTTGTTGTTTTTATGGATAGTTGTAGTTGTCTTGAATGCCTTTATGTGCATTTTGAAGAGAGATTTCATTTCCTTTGTAAATACGGCTTTGTGGGGGGTTGGGAAATATGGCGAAGGCGTTTGCATGATACATATATTTTGATATATGTATATTAAGATGCACTAGAGCTGGGCAATACGGCAGAAAATATCACGATAAAATTCATATCGTTTGATATCGATACATATCGCGATAAATGTCAAATCATTTCTTCTATCAAGTTTCAAGGCTAATTTTGATTAAAGGGTGATTAATCGCTGTTAATTATCTTTTATGGTCAGAACACGATAAACACTCAACAAACATTGGAACGTTTCACAAATCTGTCGTGGGACAGTGGGGGAAAAAGCTTCCGGTGAGCTTTTTTTTTTTTTTTACCAGCATAATTTAAGAAAGGAAGGATTATTTTTAGCTGTCCTTGAGCTGCTCGGCCAGAAACGGTGCTAAACTGTTCAGCCTCTCAACAACGTCAACTTAGTACGAGCAGCAAACGTTAACTGGCTCGGCACGTCAGTGATGGACCACAGCGCCGTGCTGCTGCCACGTCCATGTCAGAGCTGATCACAGTGCTCAGACAGCAGATGGCAGACACCTGGATTTCTCTGTACTATCGTAGGAGTTTGAGGGGTGAACCGATAGATCAACACCAGACAGTCCTCCTATTAGGTGTGTTTAAACTGAAAGCAGTGCTTTTGTGTCTTGTTTGATCCACAGTAGCATCAATTCGCCCGTGTTATGCGAATGACGGAGAGCTGCTTCAAGTTAGCCAGCTGCTAAAAACAGCTAGCCTGGAAAGATGGCGTTCTCCCGCTTTCCAATGCCTCACAGCTTCCTCAGTTTATGCTGTTTAAATCAGGGCTGTAACTCAAATGAACCCACTTCTTTCTTTCACGTTTGTTGCTTGGGAATGCACTAAGAGTTTTTGAGCGCTGTAATAGCGCTGTAGTTATGAGGGTTGTGATTTATCGCTGCTGAAGCTTGTTGGGATGTACAGAAAGAGGTGAGTTCACGCTAAGCCAGTATAGTAACACCCCTGATCTCACCACTCACACTTGGTCACAGAGAGCAGATCTCTGGTCGCTCCACTCAAACAGGGAATGTACAACTCTGCGTCCAACACTTCATATAAAGTGCCGCACTTTATCGAATTAAATGGCACCATTTCTCTTTATGAAACATGCAGACCTGCAATTCTTTATTTTTTTTTTGTTTTTGCCGACAACATTTCACAAATAATGCTCAGAGAAAATATTGTTTATCATGATCAAACATTTTATCAGGATAACGATGACACATTGTCAGTTTGCTCACTTCTACCCAGTGTTACCCAAGCTTACCCAAATATTTTACAACTGCTACCTAATCCAGTTGCAGACTTACTGGGTTTGCTGAATTGCTCCATATCTTTACAGTAAGGATTTACACAGATGCCAGTTTGTTCTTCATAAGGCTTATGCTTCGTTATTCCTTGTCAGACAGACAAGAGAATTTTTCGCTCATCACATGTTGTCACTTAAAATGGAGGTGATTATAGGAGGAGCCCAACACCTGATAAACGTACATCGCTATGGTAATGCGTTCTTATCCATGGCTTCAAAAGAGCCTAACCTGATGCATTCTGGGACAGATTTTGTCCAGAAACATTTGTAAGAAGAAATCACCTTCTGCTCATTAGATTAGACACTCACTGTCTTTCCCTTTTTTACAGGGCTCTGTTAAAGTTGGTAGCAAGACTGCTCTGTTGAAGTATATCCAGCCTGACAGAAATGCCAAGGAACAGGTAAGTTCTCCTTTCTGTAAGTGGCGTCAAAAAGTCTGAGACCATATTTTAAAATTATTCTTTAAAGTGGGGGGAAAAAAAACACCCTTTAGTTTTTAAACATGTAAAATAAAGATCTAAGGTTCTGCACTGCTTTTAGCTCGCAACTCAAATTTAAACTTTTACACAAAAAGGTCAGGTTTTTTTTTTGCCCTCTTGCACAAACTTGTGGATTCAAATACTGAGAAATTCTGAAATCCATGTAAATATTTCAAATATTTATTTATTTATTGGGTCATTATAATTTGTAATAAAAATTTACTATAAATTAGTAAAGTATGAAAAGCATTTTCACTACTGGTCTCAGACATTTGGACCCCGCTGTATCAGAAGGCCCATGCCTGCCGCATGTATTTGTTGTAAATACAAAAATCAGTTGGAATGAAAAATGTCTTTTTTGGGTGGCAGCCGAAGGACCCGCTACCTGAAGCTCTTCCGCCCAAACAGGACGGCCTGCTGCCGAATCCGGTTCCACTCAAGCTGCCAAATCCGGTTCCACTCAAGCCACCAAATGTGAAGGAGGAAAGCTGTGGCAATCCTGTGAACGATCCCCTCTCTCAGGGTGTGTGGCAGAGAAGCTCCACTTTGACACCCGAAGCTTGGCAGCAGCAGGTGGACAAGCAACTTCAGGAGCAGGAGGCGGAGAAGCAGGCTGAAGAATGGGCCAACCAGAGAGCGTCTCGTCACAACCTCCAACACTCAGATCCAGTCTTCAAGGAGAGCAAGAGTGAGTGCACGCTTTGGTGCCGTACTTGTAGGTCTGGTTTCCCGTTTAATCGTTGATGCACGTCTCCTAGTGATGTAGTAGCTGTAAGAGCAAGAGTTTCTGGGTTAAAGACTAGAAAAATGCACTTCTGATGATGAATCTGAAGGTAAGAGGAACTTTTGTACAAGCAACTTGGGTTGGATATTTGGGTGCAGGCTGTAAGGCGGACAGATTTGTGTGATGTATGCTGGGTGTTGTAGTGATACACTGGTGCACAGAAAGACTGAGGGACACATTTAATCAAGTAGCTCTGCCACAGAATACCATTTAATATATCAAAGTACTAAATGCTAGTTTTAGGCCAGAGTGCACACTTTACTCTGTAGTTGTGGCATAAAAATAAGATGGTCCATATACAGAAACTGCTGCCAAACCGGTCTTGTTTTTTAAAATGTAAAGTTACATTTACACGCAGAATATGTGCATGTGACCTCACAGTTGGCAGGAGTCCCTGTGGTTACGCCCCCTGATGGCGATCAGTGTGAAAATGTCTAAAATGAGAGCTATTGTGCGATTGACTGTACAAATAGATTCAACGAGTAGCTGTCTTTACAAATTGAATACAACTGACGAAAAGAGAAGCGAATGGATCGAAACTGACATGGCGATGAAGTACACGGCGCACTGTCGGCGCACATCCTCACTCCGGACATAACTGCAAGCGTCAGCACTGCTGCATGCGAACGTTTCTCTCCAAGTTCTGCCATACATGTACGGTGGGCTGTCAAAGCTGTCTTCTCTGCAGCTTTCCGGAGTTTCAGTGGGGGCTCAGTCATTTCTGAACGTGTTCTACCTGCACAAATATATAATGTTACTGAATGGTAGTGTTAGATACTGCCTAGCCTACAGTTTTCCAAATAAGTTGTAATAAAATGTTTATACAAACCTGTTCACATACAGCTAGAATATACATTGTCGTCACGACTTTAATTTCACCAACAAATCCCACCTTGAAGTACGACCAAGCGTCAAGGCTTTTGTGTGCCTTTATGGTTTGCTTGTTTCCCGCAGCGTCAAAGTCAGGTACATATAGATGTCAGGAAACCCAGTTCCTGGCTACATGTTGATGTCCATGGACTTTCATTTAAGCAGATAATCACCTGTTTTGCTCCTGGTTTAGCCGTTTCCCCTAATAAACCCAGCCTTGTTGCAGAGTGTCTGCCATTCGGTGTGGTGGGAAAGTGACCTCAGTGCATGCCCTCTGTACCTGCCTGTTCACGGACGCCTCCAGAGGTTTAGCCCCACCTGTTAATCCTGAAGTTTTAAGTGCTTCAGTCCAGATTTTTTGATAGAGGCACGGTATAAGGCAGGCACTCAGAACAGAGGTAATTTACTTAGGTCAGTTTTAAAGGCATTTTAAGGGATAGAGATTCTGGAAAATGCCCGAGTGAAAATGTAAGAATGAACTGTTTTTGATTGGCACCTCAAAGTGAAGGATGTGTTGGGGAATGTGATTTCAGTGTGTATGTGATCTATATTTAATTATTGATTTTCATCTCTTTAGCCTAATTCAGGAAGGTGTGAACTTAGTTCTGACCTTTACTCTTGTGTGTTTAAAGTATGTTTCTCACACTGAAGTAATGTTTTCCTTTGTCTTGTCTTGTTAGCAATGATAATTAAGAACTTACTTCCCACTACCACGGTTGAGACGATCCTCAAGGCGTTAGATCCCTTCGCTTACCTTGATGAACGCAATGTCCGTCTTGTCAAAGGCAAAGCCCCTGGGTCCAAGTGCTTCTGCTTTGTTGATATGGACTCCCATGAGGTGAGCTGTCTTAGGCTGGGCAGGATGGTTTTTCCTCTTTTTTGACTATTGTAATAGACAGTTGTTGTAAAGTACAATTACATTTGTAAATATTTTACTTGTGGTTCTAGTACAGTCCTGCATGGGGTAACCTTCTTTATTTACCCTTCTTTTAGCATGTGACACGATTGGTGGAGCTGTTAACCAAACCCCGTCCAATTACGGTTGATGGAGTCAGAGTATATGCAGAGGTGGCCAAGCCTCTAAAGAATCAGAAGTGAGTCCCAGCATAACCGGATATTAATTGACTACCGTTAATATTTGTTAAAAAAAGCTTTGTTTCTCACTGTCTGTCCTAATGACATCCTGAAAATGATTTTTGCAGCTACCGGAGGGACTTTGATAAGTCCAACACATCTCTTTTGGGTTATCCACCTGATGTAATGGAGGTAATTTGACCGAAGGGCTGTTCTTGTCGACAAACACCCCCAACAACTTCATCTTCAGTCACATTATTCCAGTGCTTTATATTAAACTTTTTCCCTCACATGCTTGTTCTACTTCAGCAGCAGCAGCAGCAGCAACAGCAGTACTACCCTCCACCTTCCCACACCCCCATAGGTGTTTCACCTGCCTTGCAAGGTATGATGTCAGCGGGTGACACATTCGAAAGTCTTTTATGTAAAAAGTACTTTGTTTTGCATTTACAAAACAGTCTGATTTCTGTGTTTGTCCGCTTGCTGACCCAGGGCATACAGTTGGAACAGATTCCTCCTTGGCTTCAGCTGCAATGCAGAGCTCAAGCTTAACACCAGTGAGTTTATTACACTGTTGAATTCGATTTTTTTTAATTCACTATTTTAAAAGGACGATAGATCAGCCATTTTTTGTGTTGCTCATCTGTAACCCTTTTAAGTGATAAGCTGATTTCTGATGTTGTGCAGGGTGTGATGTACTCAGAAGCTCCTGCGTTGGCGCACTCAGTCCAGGCTGCGCCTTTGCCTGACCCCGCCCTTGCTGCCTCTGCTGATGGCTCTGATGCCTACAGCTATGGTAAGAGGCCAGTCCATTTGAAGCGCAACTGACTAGAACTGTCCAGTTCTAAAAGATGATGGGCTACTTTTAGTCCATGTCCTTGTTTTCAGCTAATATAAGCTCCTTAAATACAAATGTATTTGCTTGTAGGGGTGCAAGATTATTCAGCTTAGTTAACTGAAATCGACGACCAGATTATTTGGCAACTAATTTGTCTAGTTGACCTTCACGTCTTTCTCTGGCTCGCTAGGAACGTTTTGATATTACTGCTCACTGGAGACTTAATAGCGCAACAGCAGCCTCAAGAACAGAATCCTCAGAAGTGTGGGATCTAAACTCAGACAACAAGGTTGTAGTTGTGCTGTTTGTAATGCCGAGCTTAGCTGGCGTGAGAGCACATCCTCCATGGTGGAGTATCTGAAAAGGAAACACAGCGGCTCACTGGGTGAAGAAGATTCATCCGCCGTGTCCCAAACTGCATACTAGCTCACTAAGTAGTGGGTAAAAGGGGCACATATAGAATTAGAAGTGTACTTGTTAGTGTAGAGTGTGAAGTACAGAAGTGTGTAGTTTGGGACATGGCAATAGCTGTGCTAGTGATCTAGTTGGCTGATGTTAAAGTATTAAAAGCCGCTCTACTTCGTTTTCTGAGCCGAGCTGTAACACTTTCTATTTTCCAAATGCGGGTTCTCTGGCATCGTTAATGGAGCTGGAACAGAGAAGCAAGTAACTTATTCACAGCGACCCTGTTCACTTTCCAGAAAAAGTTTCCAGTTTTAAAAACTGCATCGCCGTCTTGACGTTCGGGGCTGCCGGTGTGTTTATATGCGGCGAACGCCGGAGAGCGATTACAGTTTACTGTTCTCCGCAGACGTTTGGCTCCACTCGCTAACAGTTTAAGGAGGTAGATCTCTGTGAACACAGTGTAGCTGGACAAAGGGTCACCGCTGAAATTAAACCTTTACACAGAATCGTTCAAATTTAACCATTCATAGAGAAGTTTGCCCCACTTTCCCATCCGATCCATCAGAGCGCGTTTTCTCTGCTGCGGCATTATCTGCTCTCGCAGGAGAGCAAGACTCCCTGTGGAGCACAGAGAGATGCAGCCTTAACTCCGTTTTCATGAAGACCTGTGCATGTAGAATTCAGTTGCAGCAGAGTTTGGACAGACGACAAAGCACAGATCAGACTGCACCGTTTAAAATGAACTTTTAAATTTAGATTGATTTTAATTAATTTACTTCATTAAAGGAAAGTGATTTAGTTTTATAGCTATATAAATATTTAGTTATATTTTATAGCTGCTTATTTGCACATCCATGGTTATACATTTTGACAGGAAAAATACATTGGAGGTTTATTTTTTTTTGTATTAGTTCATTAAAACAGTGAATTATTGAGTGGTATTCATCTATACCGTTGTCATTGTTAGCAAATGCAGAAAACAATCTCAAGCTAAATAGCTACATAAGTTACTTGGTAATGTGATTTTAATAATCAGGAATCGATTATTCAACTATCAAATTAGTCGTTTGTAGCCCTGTTTGCTTGTGAACATTTATGGAGTAACTGTAATGTTTATGATCCATAAAAGAAAAAGACGACGTGTTTCTTGGGATTTTATTTAAACACGTTTCCGGTGTTGCAGAACACAATTTATTGCAATGACCTTGTGATTTTTCCCTCAGGCTCAGACACTCCAGACTTGTCTGCCTTCCTCTATGATGCTACATCAGGCTTCTACTATGACCCCCAGACCACGCTGTACTACGACCCCAACTCAAGAGTATGTAACATTTCTTTAGGTATTGCATGATGAATATATGTAAAATAATCTTCATTGTATTGGGATCCAATGCCCAAGAACTTCTCCACTACAGGTTTGATACCACTTGAAACATGGCATCCCAGCTCAATACACAGTTATACCAAAACAACAGGCAGAAAATCCGACACCATCTGTAGCCATTCATAAATTCAGAAATGGCACCAAAGTGCAAAATATAATTGAAAAGTAATGGAATCCACCTCGAATGACCAACTATTCTCTGTTGTCAAGCTTGTTTGATGTTGGACAGATACTGTAGCCTGCAGTACTACAGATGTTATCTAGGGATGCACGATGATATTGGAATCATATCAGTATCAGCCGATAAATGCGTAAAACACATCAGCGTCGGGCCAATGCTTAGAGGTCGGTTGTTTTAAGTCCTTCAGAAATCAAGAATTTCAACGAACCAGCTTAAATGCTGTTCTCTGTTGTGGAGAATATTCGTTTTCAGCAGATGCTCCAACATTTGGACCCTTTTTATACCAAACTGAGTCAGCATTATTTTTTTGGCATAGCCCTATTAGAGCTACCCCACATGGTAGCAACACACATTTGCAAGCTCATTGACTATAATGTGACGTCCATTAGCCTTACCATGGACATGTGATGAGTCCTGTTAGTGTTCTCAGTTTAATTGCGCAGTGTATAAACAACCGTTTCGACTTGAGGCCACCGCATACCGAACACGCCATGTTGAAGGCGTTTAGGGGCAGTCGTGGGCTGGAGGTTAGGGATCTGGCCCTGTGACTGGAAGGTCACCATACCGATCCCCAGGACCGACGGTCCATGACTGAGTTGTCCTTGAGCAAGACACCTAACCCCCAACTGCTCCCCGGGTGCCGTGGATAGGGCTGCCCACCGCTCCGGGCAAGTGTGCTCACTGCCCCCTAGTGTGTGTGCTCACTAGTGTGTATGTGGTGTTTCACTTCACGGATGGGTTAAATGCGGAGGTGGAATTTCCCTGTTTGTGGGATCAAAAAAGTATCACTTAAAGTAGCAGAGCACTGCTATAGAGTGTAAGGTGCGCTGAGAAACTGAGCAGTGCTCGGAGTTCTGGAGTGACACGCAGTGTGTACCTCTAATATAAACGGGGCTTTCGAGTGTTGGGACGTTGCACGTCTGGTGTTTTTGTGGCCTTTGCACACCCAAGATGAAAAAGATGTGAACACACAAAATATCACGCGTCGGCAGATATGTACATGTAAAATCTTGGCATCAGTCCAAAAGTCCCATATCGAAGCATCCCTAATTGCGTTACCTGGTATGTTTATGTTTAGTATGTTTATTATTTAAACAGTTACTTCTGGGTTTCAGCCTCGTCTTTTGGCTACAGTTTTGGTCAAGAATTTGATTTTGACATGTTCCACTAACACATTTATATTTAATTCTAAAGAAAGCATAATTAGTCCTCTATAACTGCATGTGTGACTGCACACTGTCAGACACTGAATGAAAATCATTGTAGTCAGTTTTTTTATAGCCTTTTTTTTGGTGTCTGGCGCTAAGTGTGTTTTCCAACTTGGCAAACCTGAGAAATATCGTCACACGTTATGAAGCTTGAAAATGTCTTCAAATCTGGTGATGGGGCAAAAAAATATCACCCACCCAAATGTACTGCAATGCTGTAATAATTTTATGGTTTTGCGTTCTGCTTCCTTTTGTCTGCAGTATTTCTACAATGCTCAGACTCAGCAGTATCTGTACTGGGACGGCACCTCAAAGACATACATACCAGTGGAAGGGGCCGGCACAGATGCTCAGGAGCTGAGTGCAGAAGGTAGCGTTCCAGCGGAGATATCTGCTGAGGCTGTGCCGGTATCAGCCATGCCGGTGGTGGAGGAGTTAAAGGTGGCTCCAGATGGAGTACCAGAGCGGAGGGAGGACGAGGAAGCTGCCCCACGTGCAGAAAAGAAAGAGAAGGAGAAAGAAGAGAAGCCTAGGAGCTTGGCTGCGTTCAAGGTGTGCTTTCAAATTGCAGTTCAGCTGAAATGTTTATTGAGGAAAGTGCTGCTTGTTCATATTGTCAAACTGTCACAGGGACGGCGGAGCATGATAAATGTGGTGTTTTTTGATGTTGAACAATAGATAATGAAAGACATGGAGCGCTGGGCCAAGATTCAGAATCGGCAGAAGGAAACTGTGCGTGCTCCATCTCCTGTTCTCAAGAGTGGAACAGAAGACAAAAGGGGCTCCAAGGCAGCTGACGCAGCATTCGCTGTGTTTGAAAGAAAGGTCAGGGGCTGTCATCTGTTTAAAATGAAGAAATACATAAAACATGTAGGCCTCATGTGGCATTTATGTGCTAGAGTGGTTAATTACTTCTTCTCACCCCCACAGGGCACAGGCGGAGATGACTTATTCAAAAAGCCCCTAGCACCACCAAAGAAAGACGAGAAAGGTTCAAAGGTGAGTTTTGGGCACACAGACTTGCACCTCACCCTTACATTTGCACCCCAGCCTCAGTTTTCAGTGGCTGCAAAAAGGCAGGAACATTTAGCAACTGCAACATTACTGCACTTGATGTACCACGTTTATTCTTTTTATAGATCAAAGATCAAAGCACCTCACTTATTTTTAATTTTTTTTATCCTGCATTGGCAGCGGCCCATGGGCTCTCTAGGTATGCTTGCGGCCGACTATGCAGCAGGCAGCGACGATGAGGAAGAGGAGAAGCACGAGAAGCATGAAGCACCACAGCCTGCCAAGAACCAGCTACAGCCCGAGGAGAAGGAAGACAGACTGACAGACTGGAAGAAGATGGCCTGTCTGTTGTGCAGGAGGCAGTTCCCCAACAAAGACGCGCTAATACGCCACCAGCAGCTCTCAGATCTGCATAAGGTACCTCTGCAGCCTATAGAGCCAACACATGTAAAGAAAGAAATGCTTGAACAGTTATTGTAGTTGAGCATTGTAGTTAATTATTATATTACAGCTGTGGTTTTTTATTATTTGATTTTTTTTTTTTTTTCTCTCACCTTCTTTCCCTCTTATAATGGTAGCAAAACATGGAAATCCACATGAAGATTAAAAGGTCAAAGAGAGAACTTGAAGCCTTAGAAAACCAGGAGAAAGAGGTAAGGGAATCTCTCCGCTCCTCATGATTCAGTTCAGTTCAGGGTACCAGTATGTGTTTATAAATTCTCTTAATGCCTCGATTTTTATTTTTCTGTAGACCTTCACCATCTAGTGGGTTAAAACTAAAATCTAAAAAATGAAAAACATGTTAGGTAACCTTTGTTCGCAGTTTACTCAGGTAGTTGTTGAATGAAGGGAAGCTCTACACATGTTCAGCTTTGATGGTTTGAGGCCTTTTATTTCATACACATGATCCGTTTGTGACACATTTCTACATCTGAGATTTTGCTTCCCCCCTCCTCTAATCCAGCTATGCTAAAATGTTCTACTTTTAAAGTGTGAATTTATTTTCCAGTGAAATAAAATGACAAAGTAAAATTTTATTTAGTAAAAGTTTATTTTACAGTAGGGGAACTGCAGTCTGTAAAAATCAGACTGATATTTTGTGAATCAATCCTGAATCTGTAGATTTGCTTGTAATAATGTAAACAGTAAAGCTGATTTTGGCTGTGATCTGACTGCTTATACTGTTTTAGCTGAGTATGAAAGAGGCCAACAGTCCACCTGAAGCAAAGAGACGAAAACAGCCAAACACATGGGCCGGCACTTCCAGGTGCGTGTTAACACTTTACAGGTTAAAACGTTGGAGATGTAAACCTGAGTTGGCTGCGTGAGGTGCTACAGTCTGTCACTTTTGGTTGTTTTAAGTTGTTTTGATGTTTTTATTTATTTATTTATTAATTAATTAATTAAATAGTGTGAAATAGCTGCTGTTGTTTGACCTAATCGCTCTGTTCTTTTTCTTTCAGGGACACACAGAAAACGAGTGAGCGGCCAGGTTTAGGTATGGAGACCACAGAGGTGAGACTTTGTCCAAGGCCATTAATGATTTATCATTAGCTGAGTTTACATGCAGCCTGTTAATGGGACAATAATCCAACTAATAGCTCAATTTGGAATAGAATACGTCCATGTAAACACCTCAGTCAGAATAGACTAGTCCGATTGAGGCCATCCGTAATACAATTTCTATCTGATTGAACGAGGTGGATAATTCTATAAATAATCCATTAAATAGAAAAATAATAACCCTGTCAAAGTCTGTAATTGATTACATTCCCAATCGGAAAGTTTGATGCATGTGCGTCGCATCATAGCGAATATTTCTGACGTTCAACACATCGGAGCAGAAACTGGTCTGCAGAGGAGACGAAGTTCATGCTCTGGTCTTTAAAAGACGGCGGTGGGACGGACGTCCAGCTTATGCGTCTCAGAGCACGACGTCTTCCTCTCGGCCTTCTTTAATAAGGACGTGTGAAGGACGTTTTCCTGAGTCTGACGTTATTTAAAGTGATTAAAACACAAGCGTGCCAGCTGAACTCAGGATGCACTATGCTGCTTGTCTTATGCTGACTGGACTCACGTGATGCTTGTTGTCATGGTAATATCAACACTAAGCGGTTCTCTGCATATGCGCATAATTTTGGATCTGATTGCTTGTAATGTGCATGTAAACAGATTCTCAGTGAGTGGAGTGAGCAGATGAACACCTCAGTCTTAATCTGTAATCTGGATGCATTAAATCTGCGTGTAAACGCAGCCGTTGCCACCTGATGCATTTGTAAACTATTACTACTGTAGGTTTATGCACCTCCCTCATGCCTTACCTGTATCTTTTGCTTTTTCTCTCTCTCTTCACAGCGGAAGAAGAAAGAACCAGTTGTCTGGAACTATGCCACATACAAACAGGCAGTGCGGAAGGCCATGTTTGCTCGCTTTAAGGAGCTGGAATGATGGCCATAACATACAAGGAAGAAATTAATGAAATGGACACACCCAAAAAATCAAAGCATTTCTTTCGGCAGCTTCTTCCAGACGTTTTTCTGTAAGCTAGCAGACAATTCCTGGTGAATCACTTGTGACTGATCTCCATTCTTGTGGTTTGGTTTGTGTGCCTGTAATTGCTTTGAACACATTCCCCCCCCCCCCCCCCCCCCCAGCAGCCCCTAGTCCTCAGTTCTGCTGTACAGGCCCTTTTTGTAGCTCTATTGTTCAGGGCTTTTAAACACTTTTATTTTCCTTACTTGATCTCAACTTTGTATCATGTGCATTGTTTTTTTTTTTTTTTGTTTGTTTTTTTTGTTTTTTTTATGCCAAAATGAATCAGTGAGTATTTACAGCTCACTGAACTATTACAGCTGTAGTAGTCCATGAGTCAATAAACTGTCTCTGTGTGACTGCCAGGGTTCTGCTCTTTAGAGGCTCATCTCAAATTCTATTGTTACTCGAGAGATTTTTGTGGTCTTTCTAAAGAAAAAGTCAAAATAGCAGCTGAGCTTAAAGGACAATCTGCTCTAACCTAATTCAAGTGTGTTTGAGCTCGGGTGGCTTTTAATGTACTGGGACCAACAGTTTATCAGCTTTTGGGAAGCAGGGCTGCTCCTTTTGACACCGCAGTGACGGATATTAACAGATTTGTTGCACTGCACTTATAGACACACTACATGTGCTCTTCATATAGTTTAAATTTTTGCTTCTGCACAGTAAGATGCAGTGCTGTAGTCGGGTTTTTGTGTACAGTGCTGTTCAGACGTCTGGGCTCCTAAGCAAATTGTTTGACGGCGTTTCTGGGACAGGGGGTCGCATCCCGAATGTTAAGAAGAGGCATTTTGTCCTTTCAACTGAGAAATAAAGCACGTTGTGAGTGATGTTCTACCATCTTAATTTAAATGTCTCATGTGCTGCTGATGTCCTAGTATAGACGCCAAATATAAACTGGAACGCAGACTTGCTTTGCTCTGCTTTAAGCGCAGCTATAGCTTTTCTCGCATCTCTGGCAGGAACACCTTTTTGCAAACTAGAGCAGTTTCATTAAAGGTGTCTCTTCAGAGTTTGACTTTTTGTGAGGCTGAAGTCAGGTTCTCATTCTTGTTCTGAATTTTCCCGCCCCACCTTAACTGAATGTAACTGCTGCACCATTTAAGGAGGAATGGGAGAATTCCAATAAGAAGCCGGCGAATGAAAAGCGACTTGAGTTTTGTGTCTTTTTACTGTTTTGACGGTTTCACACTACAGATTAAACGCTGGAAACCAGCTGAATGCTCATAAATACGAAGTCCATTGATCTCCAAATTGTCAACGTTCATCTTAAATCTTTTTCTTTGCCGTTTCGTCTGTTTGCAAGATTAACTCTGTTGCCATGGTGACCAGTGTGCATGACCACCTTCAGGGTTAAATGCTGCATCAGCAGTTCTACATAAACTCCAGCGTTTATGACCATTTACTGTTAAACTGTGTTGAATGATCAGCAGAGCTTTATTTTACTGTAGAGGAGGATTATTTTATTTTTACCTGCAGATCTAATTCTGCTGTGGAGCCACAACAGGGCAGCAGAAGAGCCGCCCACTGATCTGGGCAGTAGTACTAATGTAGCATTAGAACAATAGAAACATTAATGCAGTACAAAGCAATAAGAATTTCTGGGAGTTTTTTGGTAATAAAGTGCTTGATGTCTTTTGAAAGTGGTTAGAGGAACAAAGACCTAGTTCCAGATTTTAGAGTTGATTATGCTGAGCCAGGTATCCGATGATGACTACAATTAATACTTCCTCAAGGGGAAGCTTGAAAATGGTTAAATAAGCACTTACTGTACTAATATAATCTGTATTCACTCTAATATTAGTGTGTTACAACCTAGGATGGCTTGTTCTGAAATGGTTGCAACACATAACACACATCACTGTCTTTTCTGAAATCCTGTAAAGCTGCTTTGTGACAACATCCGTTGTAAAAAGCGCTATACAAATAAATTTGATTTGATTTGATTTGACATAAAGGGACCACAAGAGAAGAGAAGGGACCAGACCAGAACTAGAGCTTTAACTCAAAAGATGTATTTATTAAAGCTCACAAAACATGCCACCCGAAACGGGCACACACACAGGGCCCAGACGTTTTAAGGGCCTATGAGGAACCAACGGTGATGATGCCAAAAAAAAAAAAAACCCTTAAATCTAAACTAGTTAATCTAAACAAAACCCTAACCACTGAAACTAACACACATAAGTACAAACGGGGCGCCCGCCTGCTATCCTGGTGTATCTGTCCACTCAGACAGCTACGTGATGTAAATGTATAAGGCGCCTCAGCCTCACCTGTTGGACTCCTCAGGGTGGTGTAGGGTTGGATGTATATAACACTAAAGCTATGTGATGTGCATTGTTAGAGCTGGCCAGTCAACAATGTTCCCCAAGGAATGACAAAGACAAAATAGCACGCAATAAACACATGACGGTGGTGGCAGCAGCAAGGGAGCCAGAGGCACACACGACATAGGCCCCGCTTTCTGTGTGAGCTCTGGACACCGTCTTGGTCATAACTGCAGGTTATATACCCTGTTGCCCCTCCCATGAAGGTCAGGTGGACTACCAACCTGCAGGAGCAAAGGCACACACACACACAGAGAACATACCCAGCACCCAAACAATGCCAGACCTGCACGTAACATAGTGCTTCATTCTAATAGTGCTTTTATACCTGTCCTGCCCAGTTAAGTGGATCTTTTAAGTGTCTTTTCTGCACAGTACTGTATTTAACACATTTAGAATGTGTGGTCTACCATGTAGTGGTGACAGAGATAGCAGCCAGACGTGTATTAAAGGCTGTGGAGGCTGTAAATATACAAATGCTACCTGTTTAGATGCTTTGTGGCCTCCAGAAGGACAAAGAAGTTCACCAGGGTGAGGAGACAGCGCTCCTGCAAAGAACCTGATTTCTCCACTGGGTGGCAGTACAGAGCCGTTCTGCTTTTAGCCCTGCCGTGCACTGACAGCACTCAGTAGATCAGTGTTGTGATTCTGTCAGCAAACATTTTACCTTATAGTTACAACATCAGTTCTGAACCCTTTAAGACTCCTAAACATTAAGGATGCAGTGATCTGGGAACTGTGGGCCGACGCTGATATCCAGTATATTCCATCCCAGATCAGCTGATGGGATGCGTAATCATAAAATGTAGAATTGGTGAGTAGATCTACCAGAATCAGCAGAACATAATATGTATTCGTTAGAGGTTTACAAATTTAAAATATAGACATTTTAGTGCAGTAACTCAGCATCACCTAAAGGTTCTGCTCTTCTGGGGTACAACAAATGCATCGATTATTGGTTTGAAATATTAGCAGCATCTAATCATCTGTCTGATGCCTTGTTATGTATTAAAGCAAGTATCTGCTGTTTAAGTCTGTAATTCCAGAATAATCGTGAGTAGTTTTTCCTGATGTAGTTCTATAATCATTCTGTTGAAACAGGAGCACAGCATAAAGAACATTCCTTTAAAGTGCGTCAGATGCATCTTAACATTAATACCTTATTACTGTTTTAAGTGCACAGTGTTGTGACGAAGGGCGCATATCATGAAAAGATGTATGTAAATGAGGTCAGAAGAAAACCTTGTTTTTCTACTTTTAATGTAAGTCAATGGAACCAGACTTTTTTCCAAGTCATGTTGGGTCAGAAAAACAACAGAACAGAGAGACGAGGTTTTATTCCAGCAACAGCAATAATCACACAATGCATTCTGAAAGTCCTCAGACCCTTTCACTTTTGTTTGTTATGTTGAAATAAAGTATATATATGTATATATCGCCAGGTGTGCAAACTTTGTGGTATTATACCCAAGAGGACTGGAATTGCTGCCAAAGGTGCTTCGACTAAGTACCGAGTAAAGTACTGAGTAAAGGGTCTGAGTTTTTGCAATATTACTAATGCAGTATTTAAGTTTTCCCTTTTCAATTAATATGCTAACATTTCCAAAATTCTGTTTTTGTTTTCGGGCGGCGCGGTGAGTCTTGCTGTCGCCTCACAGCAAGAGAAGCCTGGGTTCGATTCCCCGGCCAGGGAGTCCTCTCTGTGTGGAGTCTGCATGTTCTCCCTGTGTCTGCGTGGGTTCCCCCAGGTACTCCGGTTTCCTCCCACAGTCGAAAGACATTCAGTCAGGCCAGTTGGACATGCTACACTGCCCCGTGATGGACTGGCGACCTGTCCAGGGTGTATCCTGAGAGCTGGCATAGGCTCCAGCACCACCCAGAAGGAGAAGCGGTTTAGAAGGTGTGTGTGTGTGTGTGTGTGTGTGTGTGTGTGTGTGGGTGTGGGTGTGGGTGTGTCATTATGGGGTATTGAGTGCAGAATGATGAGAGAAACTTTATTTATTTATTTATTTATTTATTTATTTTTCAGCACAAGGCTGCAACTTAAAATGTCCAAAAAGCTAAAGGGTCTGAAGACTGTATTGTCTATATGCACAGGGCAGCCAATCAAAACCAGAGGTCATATACATGCATCAGTCTTGAAGGCACAATATCAACAAAAAAACAGGCTGTTTAATAATTTTATAGAGACGTTGGAAAATAGTCATGTGAAAATGAATCTTGACTGTTTTTGGAATGTATAATCACACAAACCGAAATGTCGGGTATGGGCCCTTTAGGCCATCTCTTATTTGTGAACTGGTCAGCATTTGGATTCTGACAGTGTTCTCATTAACAATCCTTGGACCAGGGAGCTGCATTTATCACATTTCGAGCAGGTCATCCAGCACACTGGTGTGTTTGTAGCTGCTCACTTAAAAAAACAACACGCTGAACAAGTCAACAGAGGGCAGAGGCTGCCTGATCTGCAGCTGAGGCAGTTAGGGTGGAGGTCAAGGGCAGCGAGCAGGTAATAGATCACGCAGACCGGTTACAAGTAAACCTCGGTCGTCCACACAGCGAGTGAGTGAACGTTTCCTCAGCGACGGAGAAAGCTGGCTGAGGGAGAGGAATGTGCTCTCTCCCGCTGTTTGTTTTGGGTGATCATGCTTGATTGATCAGGCCAAAGAGGGAGAGGAGAGTCGATAAGCAGAAGAGTTTGAGTCTGTTCTTTAACCACTCAGACTGACTGCTGAAGGCTTGCTAGGGAAAATTAAAGGGCCTATATCCTACATTTTTCCTGTATTTTGTTCATTTTTTTATTTCATGTTTTTGGTACCAAAAACAGGTGTCACTGATTTCTAGAGTTTTCCAATCTCTCTTTATCACTTAGAATTAAACAGCCTTTACCTAAAAGGCTGATTATATGTAAATGAGCTCTTCTCTGATTCGCTGTCCTTTATTGTGCCTCGTTCAAAAAGTAGTCCAGGGTGAAATGCTCCTTATAATGTCAGCATAAATGGGAGGGGCTAAAGTGATTTAGGCTGAATTGGCAGATTTATGTAAATATGTGTATGTGACATCACAAAAAAACCTATGTGTGTGTGTGTGTGTGTGTGTATATATATCCATCCATCCATCCATTTTCTAAGCCGCTTCTCCATCAGGGTCGCGGGGGGGTGCTGGAGCCTATCCCAGCAGTCTTCAGGCGGAAGGCAGGATATATAGATATGGAAAAAATCCCTGTATCACCTAATGATACAATTGGGGGCAGTCGTGGGCTGGAGGTCAGGGAACTGGCCCTGTGACCAGAAGGTTGCTGGTTTGAGCCCCAGAGCCAACAGTCCATGACTGAGGTGTCCTTGAGCAGGACACCTAACCCCCAACTGCTCCCCGGGTGCCGTGGATAGGGCTGCCCACTGCTCCGGGCAAGTGTGCTCACTGCCCCCTAGTGTGTGTATTCACTAGTGTGTATGTGGTGTTTCACTTCACGGATGGGTTAAATGCAGAGGTGGGATTAAAAAAGTATCATTTAATTTAATCTCCAAAATTATAACTTTACATGAAAAGCAAAAAATCTACTTTACTTTTAATGTAAGTCAATGGAACCAGAATTTTTTCCAAGTAATTTTGAGCTTTTCTTTTGGTCGATTCATCATGAAATGTTTACACAATGCAAAGGACAACAGGCATTTTGTTCTGACAGCAAACAAATGGCAGATTCCAGCAGTTTAGCTCTGCACATTCACACTCGTTCACAATGAGTGTTTAAGCCTGGGCTGCTTTTGGGGTACAATACAGGGCAGCCAATCAGAACAGAGCTCATTTACATGCTTCAGTCCTAAAGGCACAGTAACAAAAAACAGCCTGTTTAATTCTAAGGGATTGCACTTTAGTTTCCGTGTATGGACTGAATACCAATCTTTTCTCAAAAGGCGAGGAATATTCAGTTTCCCCTGATTGTCGACTCTTTAAAATACCCGCTTGCATTAATGAACTGTGATTAATGTCTCACACATCTCTGACTGAGTGGTGCAGAACAGGACACATGCTACGTTCTTCTGTTTGTCAGCCTTCACTTTGATGTGTAAATGGATTTTGCCTGTAGCGAGGATGCAATGCGGCTACGACTGTGAAGGTCACTTTGCTTTTCTTTTCATGGCTATTACAGCCATAACAGCAGTTTAATTAGTCATTCATAAAAAAGCAGGCAAACAAATATCTTTCCTGACTGGCTTTTTAAAGGAGAGGACTTCTGTCGCCTCACACGCTGCTTTTGTTTCTGTTCTCCAGCATCGCATTCATTTTGCGCTTGTGTCTGACGGCTGAAGGGAGCCACAGCATGACTGCAGGTTCAATCAAATGTTTGAAATGCTGTGTCAGAGCCGAGGGGGAAGCTGCTGTTAGCTTTCTGTGGCGCCGGTTAAGAACTCGAATGGTTTTTTTGCATGTCATTTTAAATGATCTGTGTGAGACCGGGTTTGTTGTTGCCTTTAAGATCATAGGAGCTTTTCGTCTATTTCTGTTTTAATCACATGCACAATCGAGGGACACTGTATGGTTCAAGATCTGACTCGTATTTAGATAGTCACCCCTTCTTATTAGTGAGTTTGGCTAATACTAACTATTGGCTATTTCTATCAGGTGCACATAATCAAGCACACAGCCATGCATTTTCTAAGGACTGGCGGTAGAATGAGTCATAGTGATTTGTCAGGTGATGCCACCTTTCCAAAAAGTAACATCATCACACTTGTGCCCTGCTAGAGCTGCCCTGCTCAACTGTAAGGTCTGTTTTTGTGAAAAAATAATGTGTGGTCACGACTTATTAACGTCTGGGAACAAGATCCTAATGCGTGGCCACGACTAAGTAAGGCGTGGGAATGAGATGATTAAGTCGTGGCCATGACTTAATAAGCTTTCCCATAGTTTACTAAGTCATGGCCACGCATTATTTTTATTTATGCAGGATGTCACCAGCAGGGCTCCGTATTAATTTGATCGTTCCATTTTAAGCTTTAGTTCAGCTATAGCTGCTTTTCTCGCATCTCCAGCAGGAAACTTTTCCAAAAGTAAAACAACCTTCATGCTTAAAGGGCAAGTAAGCAGTTATACACTAACTCCAGTGTTTAAGACCATTTATTGTTAACATTGTGTTAGAACGATCAGCAGAGCTTTATTTTACTGCGAAGGAGAATTATTTTATTTTCATCTAATTCTGCTGTGGAGCCACAACAGGGCAGTAAAAGCCCCCAGAGCCGCATGCTGCCGACCCCTGGCCCAAGCTGATTTAATATAGTTTATTTTGGGTCACCAGTCACAGTGTATTGTGGGCAAAACATTTCTACCTGTCAGATATTAATTATTAGCCAAAGAAACAACTACTGGCAAAGCAAGCAATCACACTGAGGCTCATAGGGCAGGGATCCTGTGGTGATTGGACCCCCTTAAACATGGTCGCTGGATCCCTTAAATTGCTACTTACACAGTTTTACACAGTATATTTTAACCATTAGCCTATATTATCTGGTTAAGACACAACAGAGAGTAAACAAGCAAATGATATTATCTTTTTTATTATTAATTCAGCGTAACTTTTGTATGGGGGCATGTTTTTGGGTTATGTTTATTCAAGAACAGGTTCTTTGGGTTCTAACCTCCATCAATCAAACATAATAGGGTTTTTAAGAAATGGCTGGGTTTTTGAAGCAAGGAGTCGCTCAGCAAAGGCCTCTCTGCTCAGTATGGCAACTGGAATACGATCTCTAAGCAAACAGAACAGATGAGTAAGATGAAGTTGTGGACCATTTACTCTTATTCTCAGCCCCACTTTCTCATTTCCTTTGTTTTCATCCATCCCTCTATCTTCTCATGACCCTTGTACCCCTAGTGAGACAAATGTCAGCATCGCTTTCCTAATTATCTTGTAGCAGGCTGAACTGAATTAAGCACAAATCCAGACGTTGAGAGAATAGAGAGATAGAGGGGCCAGGAAGAGTGTGGTTGGGGGTTTAAGGGTTTTGTACCCTTCACACGTGCTGGGTGAGCTCAGAGACAGCAGGGATGTGTATGGAGGCTGGACGGGGGGCCTCATTATCCTCAGCCAAAGCTTCCTTCTTTCTGAGGGAGAGATAGAAAAAGGGGGTCCCTGGCCAGCCTTCAGATGGCCCTCAAAAGAGTGCACAGTCAGAGGCACAGAGGCAGAGCAGAACTGCTTGGAAAAAAAAAGGAGAAGAGGCGACTTCGGATCGCTTTCATTGAAGCGCCATTTGAAATTGAAACTGACGTGCGGTATGAATCCTGTGTGCCTTTCTGTTATTGTTCCTCAGCAACACCCCAAACCCCTTTCGACATTAATAGATCATTTTATCCAGCATTTCTGCTTTGTTCATGTTGAGAAAATCTGCCAAATAATGAAGTCATTGTGAAACTCCAGACTTTCTGCAGGAAATACAGTTTCAATAGTCTAATATGTGGCTTTCTCAGTTTGCCCTGAATTACTTCACCGTGACAGACATCATTAGCAATTTGTAATGGCTTAACCGCAAGTCCTTGTGCCTAAAAACAAGATGCGCACACAGTTATATCAACAGAATGCCACTTATTGAAAACACCAAAGGCTTCGATTTCATAACTGTACTAGATTTCATACTTACTGCAAGTTGGAAGCGTTAATTATATCCAGAGTCAAAAAGCCAGTGACTGTTCCAGTGGAGTTCCAGCAGTTTTTTAGAATGTGACTAAGGATCCATGTACAGAGTCATTGTCAATGATGGCATCCAGACCTTGAAGGAAACAGCTGGGGCTAAAATGATATCATGGTTATGTTCTTTAAAGTGGATCTAGCAGAGATCATCACTTTAATTAACTGTCGTTACTTCAAATTCAGGTCACGTTGGGCACTGATGGTGTTTTCCACTGTGTGATACAGCATGGTTACAAATCCACAATCATGCACGATTGTTAGGATTTCCTCTACCTAGTGAGCCGTACTGTACCTGAGTGCCTGGAATTTGGTTACCCTTTTTTCTGGGTTACCGATGCTGCCTTTACAACTAAGTGGGAACTGGGACATTTCCAACTTTCAAGTAGGTAAAATCCATTTGAATGGACACCCAACTCATAAATTCCCACTTTGAGTTACAACTCAACAGGGCAGCACCTGTAGAACAAGAAGTAAAAGCATGTTTTGGCTTTTAAGATAGACTTTCGATGCACTATTTGGACAAAGGTATTAAGACACCCTCCTAATTATTGTGGTGTAAGACATGCCTCCACTGGATTGTGGTAGACGGTTACCTGTCTGACTGCATTGTGCCAACTGTAATGTTTGGTGGAGGAGGGATAATGATACGGGGCTGTTTTTCAGGGGTTGGTCTAGAACCGTTAGTTCCAGTGAAGTGAAATGTGAATGCATCCACAGACCAAGACATTTTGGACAATTATTTGCTTCCAACTTTATAGGAACAGTTTGGGGAAGAACCTTTTCTGTCCCAGCGTGACTGAGCCCCAGTGCACAAAGCAAGCCCCATAAAGGCCTGGCTGGGTGAGTTTGGTGTGGCAGAACTTTACTGGCCCTCACAGAGCCCTGACCTCAACCCCATCCAACACCTTTTGAGCTCTACGGCCCTCTCGTCCAACATCAGTGTCTGACCTCACAAATGCTCTTCTGGATGAATGCGCAACATTTCCCACAGACACACAACAAAATCTTGTGGAAGGTTTCCCAGAAGAGTGGAAGCTGTTATGCCTATGGAAGTCACAAAAGCTTCTGCAGGTGTCCCAATACTTTTGTCCATATACTGTATGCTAGTTGTGAATGAGATCACACATGCAGGGCGATACTTGGATAATCGCACGCTTAAGTTGTTCTGAATATAAAAGCTTTTAATAGACTCACAGCAGCCAAGCAAGTGCTGGATTGATGTGTGCGTCCATTTCTTCTGACCTGAAACAGCTGAATTTGTGTGGAGGCTTTGAGGTTAGAGGCTTTCGAGGGAGCTAAGAAGGTCACTTTTATACACCATAAATACAGCATAAGCATGCTGACATGTATAGGTGGAGCTAGTAATGATGCAAACCGTTGATTGGTCAAATACAATCATCACAGAATAATCGGTTTTGTCAGATGACCATTTTGTGGGAAAAAACCCAAAACATTAGCTAGCCAGAAGTCTCTAACTCTGCTGCTGCTGTTGTTTGTGTTGTTTACTTGTTAACGCTACATTTAGATGGAAATCCCCACAAACTGAAGTTCTCTGTCCCCTTCACAGTTGTACTATGCTTTGGGAAGCAGACACTAAATTAGGGTATGAATAGTTCTGGGTTGGGTTTATACGTCCTGCACCGCGCTGCCCAGTGGAAAAATTCATTACTGTAAATACAAATTAAAAAGAAGTGATTTTATATCAGTCAATGTGTTTGTTTCAACACTGCCAAACCCCAGAGTTATTAGTATTATTAGCATTAATGACACCTGGTTTGATTGGTCACCGTGTCATAATGTTAAATCAGGTGTGCTGCTGATGTCCTTAAGATGGCTGGAGGCCTCCAGAAGAAATCCGGAACCAAACTTTGCTCTGCAGACTAGCCCACAAGATTTCACCTACTTTTTTTTCTTCCTTTTCAAAACAATGAATTCTTGTTACTGTATTTGTGTTTATTTGCGCTTATTCTAATGACATAAAGCTTTTATAAGCAAAACACAGTGGAGATAAATGGCTTTAAACTGTGTGTTTAGGTGACTGAAACCTTTGCACAGTACCTTGTGTATATAATGCATAAAATCCAGGAGCTGAGCAGCTCTCCTTGTCCAGGTCTTTCCTCATTGCCATAAATTCTCTTGTCAGCGTGTTTATGGTCAGGTTCTTGTGCCATCCATCAATTTTATGGCAGGAATCATGAAGACTGGTAATAGTTTGTGAGCTTGCCCATAAATCAGAGGGCCATCCAAGCTTTTCACTGTGCTGTCATTTAAGCTGTCATGTTCAATGCAATCTCATATTTTCCTTAATGGAGCCTGCTGTAGACAACAGACCGAGTCAATGAACCGACAGGTTTTAGATAAGCAAGCTTAAACAAACCGAGATTTCAAGGAAATGTGATACAAGCTCATTAGTTTGCCTTTTAATTACATTCAGAATCTAGACTAATAGACATTGGGCTGCTGGGGCGCCAGTCTAGGTGTCAGTACGACCTGCTTTACCATAAAATGCATTTCCATAGTTTAGTTTTTTTCTTCAGTAATGGAATTTATGAATAACTTTCAAAACTGGAAGTGAGTCTTGGTAGGTGGACAAGGCACGTCAGAATTTGTAAAAGTATTTTTATTGTGAAGAATCCTTATATCTCAGCACGGCCATCTTTATGTAGAGGTGTGAACTGTTGCTCCCCTCCTCTTTCACCCCTCGTTGCTCACTAGCAGCTCAACACAATCATTTCACACCCAGAAAGTCCACCTCCCTAAGATAGAGATGGCACTAGTACAATGCCCAGAATCAGTATCGGCAGAAAATGCAGAGTCAAATCTAAATCTGTAACAAATCTGCCCTGAAATATGACAGAACTTATAGCCTACTGTTAACATGAAACAAGTATTATACTAAAATTACAATTCTAGTCTCTGTGTTAAATTGTCTTATTTTGATGTTGCTGTTTTTTATGTATTTTTTCATTTTGTAAGCAAGAGTTTTGTTGAATTATGTTTTTATGGAGTAAAGTAGACGTGTATGGACAATTGTGATAGCAAGTTTTTAAAAGAAGGGCAAATCAGTATCACAGCTCAAGGGATTGATATCAGTGCTGAAAAATAAAAAGTAGCATCTCGAATGAAAATAATGCATGCCCATGACATAGTAAGGGATAGGAATGAGATAACTTAGCTGTGGCCACGACTTACTAAAGTGTGGGAATGAAATACTATTGCATGGCCACAACTTAGTGAGTGGTGGGAACGAGTTAATTAAGCCTTGACCACAGCTTAATAAGGGATGCCTTACTAAGTCATGGCCACAACTTATTATCTTGTTCCCATACCTTACTGAGTCATGGCCATGCATTAGGATCTTATTCCCACACGTTAATATGCTGTGGCCACGCATTATTTTTATTTAGACGGGATGTCACCAGCAGGGTTTCGTAGGTTTCTGCATGCTTTTGACAAACTTTATTATGGTCCCAACCGTCTTCTGTCCTGCTTAATAGAAAACGGCAGCAGTTTACGAGGTTACGGTGATGAGCGGTGCTGGTTCTGCAGGAATGCACTGTTTTAGTCAGCTTGCACAAACCCAGGCTTTACTGAGTGCCGAGACGTTCCCAAAACCCATCCCATTCATTTGAACCTTCAATATCTAAGATTAATGCTCAGCCTCTCCCTGATTCTGAATATAAATAAAGTAATACCAAAATAAAGTACCGGATGTAATCCTGACTGCCAAGTCCAGTGTCAGTAAAGAGGCAGATGTCCTTTACTTGCTTCAGCCTTTTGTAATGAAGCATAATCTCCTCTGACAGGAGATTAATGGCATCTCTCTCTCCACCCTAACACGGCTCCAGGGGAGAGAGAGAGACGATTGGAGGAAGGGAAAGAGAAAAGGAAGGCCTGCAGTCTGTCATCATGCCATACTGATAGGGGTTCGGGTTAAACGGGGTCGCTAAAACATCACGATGGGTCTGTTTCTTCCCCCTCCCGCTCTCTACACTACCTGTTTGCTCCTAGTAATTTGTCACGCTATTGTGTTCTCGGGTTACTTGTGTTCCACACTGGAGCCGAGGTGGAGCTGCGGAACAGAACAGAGCGGTTTGTTGATCCTCGTTCTTGTGCTCCTGTTTTCACTGATCTTCTCTCAGATTCACATTAAAGTTATCACATTTACACAGTTGTCTCAGATGGAGCTGGGGGAGTACAGCAAACAGATAAGCTTATACCTACCAACCAGCATCATGCAGCCTAGATCATCACCCGTTGGCCTAAAGCTGCCTTGTGTTCTTAAATAATCTTAAGTAGATTTCCATATTGCTGCTGCTGGAAACTGTGTTTCTGCATGTTTTGACATTTTTCAGTTTTTGATATAATTTGGAAGTACCTGTTGTCCTTTACGTTGTGTGTAAATTTCATAATTAATGGACTAAAAGAAAGGAACCCAAATTACTGGGAAATAATTCTGGTTCCATTGGCTTACATTAAAAGTACAGTAGGTTTTTTTCTTCTCCTCTAAAGCCACCGTTTTGGAGATATGTGGAGATCGCCATGGAGATATTTGGAGATAGCCACACTGTTGTCTATAAAAGCTGAAAAAAGTATTGATAAATTCAGGCCTATCCGTGGCTGCTAATACTTTTTTATATATATATTTTTAATCTTTTTGACAGAAGCCATAAAATGCAATACCCACTAGTTTTGGAGACCCCCTCAGCTGAACTGCACAATTTTTTCATTAAGTATAATAAAACATATTTTATTAATTGATAAAACATATTTCAGTTATAAAACCAAACATGAACTGGACTTTTATCATCCTAGGTGCTTTTATGCTAGTTTCCATTGTGGCATTATTTTTTAAAACTGAAGAAGTGGGTGGGTCTCAACCCTCCCCTGTTCGCCCCTCATTGCTTGCTAGCAGCCCAACGGGAATCACATGTGACACCCAGAGAACCGACAGTACCCTGCTAATCTGATGACGGAGATGGTGGATCCTTACAGATCAAGTTGAAAACTGCTCAACTTCAGCAGGAAATCTGGTTATGTGTCACTTTTCATGAGGAAACCAAAAAAGGAGGCGAGTAAAACTGAGAGTGGATGTAGGGAAGTAGGGATAAGCTGGCTTTATTTTTGTGATTAAAAAAAGAAATTGCTCAAAGATAAAAATCAATTCACTGGCATATGTGCCATCTTCTACAGTGATATCACTGAGATTTACAAAATCGCGAAAATAGGCAATGAGTATCCGTCACCTGCAGCTTTGAGAGTAGCTTAATGAGTTCAAGGCACTTGTTAACATGGCTGATGTTCAAATAGATGGAAGAAAAATTTATTGTGTTAAGGAAAAAAATCATTTATCAGGCCAAACGGCCACCGGTGGCGGGGGGGGCTCACTGACTCTGTTTAGGTGAAAACATTGATGAGTTTTGATATGTGACTGGTTCATAGTTTTAAAGCTCTATAAACTCCTTGAGAAAACACTGAAGGACTCGATCTGCTTCTTTGTGTTTCTGGGAGAGGAAAGTGGAGGTTAGCTATTGATGCTAGCATTTGTTCCATAGCCCGCAACAGCTGCTGAACTGCTTTGCAACCCTGTCTAGTGTTGACTGACTAATTGTTAAACCCAAATGTGTGCATATGTATGAGTGAGTGAGTGTGTGAGAGGCGTGCTCGCAAATGGCTGAGACTTGGGCCCCACTGCTTGCGTTACAGAGTTAAACCGAACCACATCGGACCCCGAAACATGTACCGAATGAGGCCGGTGTTGAAAAGGGCTTACAGAGGCAGCCCTCCATTTACGGCTGCACCAGCATCCAAGCCTTGCTTGACTTTATTCCTCCAGCTGTAGCTACAGCATGACTGTTTCCACTTCCTTTCACTTAGAAGGTGAGTTTCTAACAGCGCCTAAAGCTACTAATGATAAAGGTGGTTTAATGGAGAAGCAGATAGGAAGAGGTGAGAGAGTAATATGGTGCTTGGCCCTTAGACGTCCTGCGCTGAAAGTCAGCCAGTTCTGCTATGCTCTGCTGGCCTGGCAGAAGAACATACATGGTTTCATCATCAACCTCAGATTTAGCGTTCCAGAGGAGATAAATCTGTCATCACTGTCCAGGGAAAGAGACGTTGGGGGGGAGCTGTAATGGAATTGTTTGTCTCCTCTCCCTCCTGCTTCTCCTCACAATGCCTTGAACTACACCATACCCTCCTGTCACTTTGCTTCATAGGGTATATGAAATATGGATGGTTATATACTTTCAGTAATGCGTCTGATATTTCAAGTACTGAGTAATAAGCCATCTTACTCAATAAGCTGAAATGGATCTCTGACATAGATTTACAGGTTAGGTCCTGAAAGGGAACAGTAAAAATAACATTTGGAAAAATGTCTTAGAAACCTTTCAGTCTTATAGCAAATCTAGCGGCAGCAGGCAGGTTGTAGTGGATTGATATTCAAATACATCTCTTTTGGAGAAATAATAAAAAAAAAAAAAAAGAAAAAATCAATGAATACGTTGGAAACGTGTTCATAGATAAACAGAAAATCTCAATGAGAGATCAATAATTCCTCATACTCCAAGTACTCCGAGTTACAGTTGTGATATTTGTACCTACCAAAAACATTCCTGATTCACTTTTTTTGCATGACCATTTTCCAACCTCTCTTTATCCTTTAGAAATAAACACAGTAGAACACAAGCGTACAAACGTGCAGTGAACTATAACTCAGTAAACATATCACAACCTAAATTCATTAAAAGGTCAATATCCTGCAATTTTTGCATTTATTATTATTATAATGCTTGTGTAGGTTTATGTACCAAAAATTCTAATAACTCACTTTCATATGATCATTTTCCCAACCCTTATTGGTTCAGACCATGAATGGGCGGGGCTAAACGCCAGCAGGATCAATAGGTGGGTATGTGTGAATTAGGGCTGGGCGATATTCCAAAAAATGTTATCACGATAAACAAAATTCATATCATATCGATACATATCGCGATAAATGTCAAATCATTTCTTCTTTCAAGTTTCAAGGCTAATTTTTGCTCCTGGGTGATTAATCGCTGTTAATTATCTTTTATGGTCAGAACACGATAAAAACTCAACAAACATTGGAACGTTTCACAAATCTGTCGTGGGACAGTGGGGAAAAAGCTTCCGGGGAGCTTTTTTTTTTTTTTTTTTACCAGCATAATTTAAGAAAGGAAGGATTATTTTTAGCTGTCCTTGAGCTGCTCGGCCAGAAACGGTGCTAAACTGTTCAGCCTCTCAACAACGTCAACTTAGTACGAGCAGCAAACGTTAGCTGGCTCGGCACGTCAGTGATGGACCACAGCGCCGTGCTGCTGCCACGTCCATGTCAGAGCTGATCACAGTGCTCAGACAGCAGATGGCAGACACCTGGATTTCTCTGTACTATCGTAGGAGTTTGAGGGGTGAACCGATAGATCAACACCAGACAGTCCTCCTATTAGGTGTGTTTAAACTGAAAGCAGTGCTTTTGTGTCTTGTTTGATCCACAGTAGCATCAATTCGCCCGTGTTATGCGAATGACGGAGAGCTGCTTCAAGTTAGCCAGCTGCTAAAAACAGCTAGCCTGGAAAGATGGCGTTCTCCCGCTTTCCAATGCCTCACAGCTTCCTCAGTTTATGCTGTTTAAATCAGGGCTGTAACTCACACTCATACTAAAATATGACTGAGCGCTGTAACAGAGGTGTAGTTGTGAGTATCAGACACAGTTTAACACCTAAAGCTTGTTGGGCTGTACAGAAAGAGGTGAGTTCACTGTAAAACAGTTAAGCCACTTATCACTCATACGTGGTCACAGGAGAGCAGATCGCCAGCCGCTCCACTGAAACAGGGAATGTATAACTCCATGTTTCAGGTGTTGCTAAAGTATATTTGGCGGTCCTTATTTTGCTCGTCGCCCCTCCCTCTCTAATCAAGAAACTCGGAAGTATGCTGCTTTCACTAAAACGTGAGAGTGGTGTATTATTTCGAACATTTGACGAACCTTTCTTATCGCTCTATCGAGGAAAAGTTATATCGCAATAATTATCAATATGGTTTTATTGCCCAGCTCTAGTGTGAATGGGCTTATTTATTAAATCGGGGGGTGGCGGGGGGCGGGGGGCGGGGGGAGGGTTTGTTTTGAAACCATATGTGCCATATAAACCAAGTGCCATATCATGTCATGGAAAAATTTTTCCAAATTTTCCCTCACTCTTGAGTTTACTCTTCAGTCCATACAGTCCATTTATTAAACTTAACCTGCAAAAATGGTCCAGTTTGCGTTCACTTTTTCTGTAACACCACAAAACTGATACATTTATATTTTTTAGGCTCTTGCCGTTTTGCCCCACTCATTCACTTTTTAGGGCCATAATACAGGAGAGCTAGAAAACCAGTCATTTTTATTTATTAGTCTTAAATGTGCTCTTTAACTTTTAGCATTGTGTAGTCCTCCTCAAATTGTAGCATTAACAAGAGGAAATAATGACATAAAATCCCAAAACATATTCCAGCTTGCACAGCACATTCTCTGATCTCAGGTCAAACCCCTCCTAATCGGTGAGCGCGATATTGTGTGAATGGGGGTGTCGTATGTTTTTTCTTTCTCTTTTCTTGTCTCTTTCAAGGGTTTGAATGAGTTACTCCCACGTTATCTTTTCCAGACTGCACTTCTCAGAAAGTCGTAGGGGTCAGTTTTTGGCCTACAGAAATGATGTGCTTTCATAATCGCTTGTGAAAAGCTAAACAGACTAAATGCGATGTGGTTGAGATTGTGATGTTTTGGTGCAGATCATGACGGCGATAAAAGTACAGCTGCACTGATGATTAACGTGACTGGGCGGGAATTCCTCCATCTCATATTCACTTCTTTCTTTTTCATTGTCATTAAAAGTTGCTAAACGTCTGTTATGGGATCTGAGTTGCTGTGGTGGGGTTTAAAAGCCAGGGAGGCTTGATGCTATTCTAGTATACGTTCCTGAGATAAGCATCGCCCATTTGCATGCCATTAGAGCGGGATACTGTAACCGCTGCTCACTATTTGTAATGACAGCCGTAAATGACCCCTGAGTGTCGAGACCACCCTCTTCAATCCAGTGTTGTCTTTCACTGCGCTAGGCCTAAGTGTTTAACGTTCCTCATGTATTACGATGATGAAGGTAAAGGTTATGCGAGAGTGTTAGTGTGGTTGGTGTCATGACCCACAATAGATTATCTTGTTATAGTATAAGGCTGAACTGGAGTGGCTTCACTCGGAATCGCCTGCCTCTCTGCTTTCTCATCACCATCATTTCTGTTTTCTCCTTTTACAGGCTGTCAGTCTTTCATGACAGGGTGGATTTTAAGTTGCATCTTGACAGGTCCACCCAGCCCTCAGGAAGAGAGAGAGAGGGAGAGAGAGAGAGAGAGAGACACAGAGAGAGAGAGACAGGGAGAGAGAGAGAGAGAGAGAGAGAGAGAGCGAGAGAGTGAATGAGAGAGAGAGAGAGAGAGACAGGGAGAGAGTGGGGGGAGAGGGGGGGACACAGAGAGAGAGAGCGAGAGAGTGAATGAGAGAGAGAGAGAGAGAGAGAGACACAGAGAGAGAGAGACAGGGAGAGAGAGAGAGAGAGAGAGAGAGAGAGAGAGAGAGAGAGAGAGAGGGAGAGAGAGAGAGAGAGAGAGAGA
>NC_051236.1:492500-537500 GCF_015220715.1 Pygocentrus nattereri | reverse complement strand
TCAGGCTTTAGCAGAGCTCAGTAACACTGAGATTAATAACCGATCACATTGATTTATCAGTCTACTCAGGCTTTAGCAGAGCTCAGTAACGCTGAGATTAATAACCGATCACATTGATTTATCAGTCTACTCAGGCTTTAGCAGAGCTCAGTAACGCTGAGATTAATAACTGATCACATTGATTTATCAGTCTACTCAGACTTTAGCAGAGCTCAGTAACACTGAGATTAATAACCGATCACATTGATTTATCAGTCTACTCAGGCTTTAGCAGAGCTCAGTAACGCTGAGATTAATAACCGATCACATTGATTTATCAGTCTACTCAGGCTTTAGCAGAGCTCAGTAACACTGAGATTAAAAACCGATCACATTGATTTATCAGTCTACTCAGGCTTTAGCAGAGCTCAGTAACACTGAGATTAATAACTGATCACATTGATTTATCAGTCTACTCAGACTTTAGCAGAGCTCAGTAACACTGAGATTAATAACCGATCACATTGATTTATCAGTCTACTCAGACTTTAGCAGAGCTCAGTAACACTGAGATTAATAACCGATCACATTGATTTATCAGTCTACTCAGGCTTTAGTAGAGCTCAGTAACACTGAGATTAATAACCGATCACATTGATTTATCAGTCTACTCAGGCTTTAGTAGAGCTCAGTAACGATGAGATTAATAACTGATCGCATTGATTTATCAGTCTACTCAGGCTTTAGCAGAGCTCAGTAACACTGAGATTAATAACCGATCACATTGATTTATCAGTCTACTCAGGCTTTAGCAGAGCTCAGTAACACTGGGATTAATAACTGATCACATTGATTTATCAGTCTACTCAGGCTTTAGCAGAGCTCAGTAACACTGAGATTAATAACCGATCACATTGATTTATCAGTCTACTCAGGCTTTAGCAGAGCTCAGTAACGCTGAGATTAATAACTGATCACATTGATTTATCAGTCCACTCAGACTTTAGCAGAGCTCAGTAACGCTGAGATTAATAACCGATCACATTGATTTATCAGTCTACTCAGACTTTATCAGAGCTCAGTAAAGCTGAGATTAATAACCGATCACATTGATTTATCAGTCTACTCAGGCTTTAGCAGAGCTCAGTAACGCTGAGATTAATAACCGATCACATTGATTTATCAGTCTACTCAGGCTTTAGCAGAGCTCAGTAACACTGAGATTAATAACTGATCACATTGATTTATCAGTCTACTCAGACTTTAGTAGAGCTCAGTAACGCTGAGATTAATAACCGATCACATTGATTTATCAGTCTACTCAGACTTTAGCAGAGCTCAGTAACACTGAGATTAATAACCGATCACATTGATTTATCAGTCTACTCAGGCTTTAGCAGAGCTCAGTAACGCTGAGATTAATAACCGATCACATTGATTTATCAGTCTACTCAGACTTTAGCAGAGCTCAGTAACGCTGAGATTAATAACCGATCACATTGATTTATCAGTCCACTCAGGCTTTAGCAGAGCTCAGTAACGCTGAGATTAATAACCGATCACATTGATTTATCAGTCCACTCAGGCTTTAGCAGAGCTCAGTAACGCTGAGATTAATAACCGATCACATTGATTTATCAGTCTACTCAGACTTTAGCAGAGCTCAGTAACGCTGAGATTAATAACCGATCACATTGATTTATCAGTCTACTCAGGCTTTAGCAGAGCTCAGTAACGCTGAGATTAATAACTGATCACATTGATTTATCAGTCTACTCAGACTTTAGCAGAGCTCAGTAACGCTGAGATTAATAACCGATCACATTGATTTATCAGTCTACTCAGGCTTTAGCAGAGCTCAGTAACGCTGAGATTAATAACCGATCACATTGATTTATCAGTCTACTCAGACTTTAGCAGAGCTCAGTAAAGCTGAGATTAATAACCGATCACATTGATTTATCAGTCTACTCAGGCTTTAGCAGAGCTCAGTAACACTGAGATTAATAACCGATCACATTGATTTATCAGTCTACTCAGGCTTTAGCAGAGCTCAGTACCACTGAGATTAATAACCGATCACATTGATTTATCAGTCTACTCAGGCTTTAGCAGAGCTCAGTAACGCTGAGATTAATAACTGATCACATTGATTTATCAGTCTACTCAGGCTTTAGCAGAGCTCAGTAACGCTGAGATTAATAACCGATCACATTGATTTATCAGTCTACTCAGGCTTTAGCAGAGCTCAGTAACGCTGAGATTAATAACTGATCACATTGATTTATCAGTCTACTCAGGCTTTAGCAGAGCTCAGTAACACTGAGATTAATAACTGATCACATTGATTTATCAGTCTACTCAGACTTTAGCAGAGCTCAGTAACACTGAGATTAATAACTGATGACATTGATTTATCAGTCTACTCAGACTTTAGCAGAGCTCAGTAACACTGAGATTAATAACCGATCACATTGATTGATCAGTCTACTCAGGTTTTAGCAGAGCTGAGTAACACTGAGATTAATAACCGATCACATTGATTTATCAGTCTACTCAGGCTTTAGTAGAGCTCAGTAACGATGAGATTAATAACTGATTGCATTGATTTATCAGTCTACTCAGGCTTTAGCAGAGCTCAGTAACACTGAGATTAATAACCGATCACATTGATTTATCAGTCTACTCAGGCTTTAGCAGAGCTTAGTAGCGCTGAGATTAATAACTGATCACATTGATTTATCAGTCTACTCAGGCTTTAGCAGAGCTCAGTAACGCTGAGATTAATAACCGATCACATTGATTTATCAGTCTACTCAGGCTTTAGCAGAGCTCAGTAACGCTGAGATTAATAACCGATCACATTGATTTATCAGTCTACTCAGGCTTTAGCAGAGCTCAGTAACGCTGAGATTAATAACCGATCACATTGATTTATCAGTCTACTCAGACTTTAGCAGAGCTCAGTAACACTGAGATTAATAACTGATGACATTGATTTATCAGTCTACTCAGGCTTTAGCAGAGCTCACTAACGCTGAGATTAATAACCGATCACATTGATTTATCAGTCTACTCAGACTTTAGCAGAGCTCAGTAACGCTGAGATTAATAACCGATCGCATTGATTTATCAGTCTACTCAGGCTTTAGCAGAGCTCAGTAACGCTGAGATTAATAACCGATCACATTGATTTATCAGTCTACTCAGGCTTTAGCAGAGCTCAGTAACGCTGAGATTAATAACCGATCACATTGATTTATCAGTCTACTCAGACTTTAGCAGAGCTCAGTAAAGCTGAGATTAATAACCGATCACATTGATTTATCAGTCTACTCAGGCTTTAGCAGAGCTCAGTAACACTGAGATTAATAACCGATCACATTGATTTATCAGTCTACTCAGGCTTTAGCAGAGCTCAGTACCACTGAGATTAATAACCGATCACATTGATTTATCAGTCTACTCAGGCTTTAGCAGAGCTCAGTAACGCTGAGATTAATAACTGATCACATTGATTTATCAGTCTACTCAGGCTTTAGCAGAGCTCAGTAACGCTGAGATTAATAACTGATCACATTGATTTATCAGTCTACTCAGGCTTTAGCAGAGCTCAGTAACTCTGAGATTAATAACCGATCACATTGATTTATCAGTCTACTCAGACTTTAGCAGAGCTCAGTAACGCTGAGATTAATAACCGATCACATTGATTTATCAGTCTACTCAGGCTTTAGCAGAGCTCAGTAACGCTGAGATTAAAAACTGATCACATTGATTTATCAGTCTACTCAGGCTTTAGCAGAGCTCAGTAACGCTGAGATTAATAACTGATCACATTGATTTATCAGTCTACTCAGGCTTTAGCAGAGCTCAGTAACGCTGAGATTAATAACCGATCACATTGATTTATCAGTCTACTCAGGCTTTAGCAGAGCTCAGTAACGCTGAGATTAATAACTGATCACATTGATTTATCAGTCTACTCAGGCTTTAGCAGAGCTCAGTAACACTGAGATTAATAACTGATCACATTGATTTATCAGTCTACTCAGGCTTTAGCAGAGCTCAGTAACACTGAGATTAATAACTGATCACATTGATTTATCAGTCTACTCAGGCTTTAGCAGAGCTCAGTAACACTGAGATTAATAACCGATCACATTGATTTATCAGTCTACTCAGGCTTTAGCAGAGCTCAGTAACACTGAGATTAATAACTGATCACATTGATTTATCAGTCTACTCAGACTTTAGCAGAGCTCAGTAACACTGAGATTAATAACTGATGACATTGATTTATCAGTCTACTCAGACTTTAGCAGAGCTCAGTAACACTGAGATTAATAACTGATGACATTGATTTATCAGTCTACTCAGGCTTTAGCAGAGCTCAGTAACACTGAGATTAATAACCGATCACATTGATTTATCAGTCTACTCAGGCTTTAGCAGAGCTCAGTAACGCTGAGATTAATAACTGATGACATTGATTTATCAGTCTACTCAGGCTTTAGCAGAGCTCAGTAATATAAGTCAGACTGAATATTTATTCCCAATACTTGTATTCCATCATATCCCAGACCTGGCATGCTGGGTGAGTAGCTCAACCAGCACCAGACCAGCATTAGAGCAGAATAAAGCAGTTTAGACCAGCATGCAATTTGTGTTAATCTGTCCTGTCTTTTTTCAGGAGGGTTATCTGGATCAGGTGCGGCTGATTGTGGTTGGAATGAATCTTTGCAAAAGGTAAATCTCCAGGACTAAGGTCGCTGACCACTGCTGTAGACACACATGCACCATGTTTTGAAACAAACCACTTTGCCTAGTTGAAGTACGCTGTTAGTAGACAACACTTGCATCGACTTTATTAGAAACGCCATCCTTATGCATCTTATGAACTATGTCTACCTTATAGGTCCGCAGTACAGGAACACAGTTACAGACCTTCTTTCATTCACAGTCAGCCACCCACCACCCCAGGGGCTCCCAAACTCAGTCCTGAGAACACAACACTGTGCACACTGCTGTGCTTTCCCTCATCTAGCACAACTGATTCAGCTCATTAACTACTTAACAAGCTCCTCATGTGCTGGGTAAGGTGTATTATAGCAAGGAGAACACAGAAATGTGCAGAGCATGCGGCCCCCAGGGCTGAGTTTGGGAACACTGTTGCTCCCCATTCATCAGTGTCTGACCACAGAGTCACTGCTGACCAGGTATTATGTTGGTGGTGGACCATTCTCACGACCTGTGACAAAAAAAGAAATACATATACATGTCATTTTTAGTTTATTCCCAGTGGAAGGAAATATTCTAAATGAGATCTCCTCTTGATCTCAGGTTCTTATCCTAGACCTGATTAAGTCCAGTTTGATCAAAATGTTGTCCCACATGTGGCTTAACTCTTCCGTGTGTGACTAGTCTCAGCCCACTCTCAGCCGAGTAATATCTCCATAAGGAAAGTGTGAGATCTCATCGTCATCTCTCAGTGCAAAAGCAGAACTCAGGCTTTTCTCTTTCATCAGCAGAACTTCTCACAGTGAAACGCTAATGTTCATCTCCTCTTTTCTCCTAAGGGGGTTTTAGGAGAAACAGTTCAGAAATCAGTGATCCTGATTTTTTATTTATTTATTTATTTATTTATTATTGGTTTTTGTTTCAGTGACTTATGATTGCCATGTTTAAACTCTGCACATATTGTAATAATATTCTTTTTTCGTTGTTAAGTTGTAGGTTAAAATCTTAAAACACACAATGGAAAACGATCCAATCGGATTTTTTTCTCATGATATTTCAGTGGATACAGCCAAACTCTCCCACTGGTTAGGCCTTCAGAAGCTGGACTGAAGGCCTTACCTGTTAGATCGATCACTAATAATTCACATGTTCGTTTACAAGAGTTAGGACCAATCTTGTGAGAAAAGACCGTCACTCTTGTCCAGGGAGGTTCTAGACACATTACTGGCTAATATTAACACTGCATGGCAACAGATGGGATAAGATCTCTGTACATATAAAGTAGACGTTTCTACATAATGGCTTTATAATAGCATATGATCAGGCAAATTGCCCTGATGAAATTACTAATTAGAATGTCTTGATCACATGGAGCGCAATGTGTACACTACTGCAAACAGTTTTGAGGTGTGTGATGGGTTCTACATGCTGTAAGTAGCACATTGTCGCTCTTTATTTTATGCAGATTATATCAGCTTTTTGACTGGAGGTGGTGGCATCATGGGCTCGTTTGCTAGCATTTATATACAAATTTGAATGGGCAGATAGTCAAACTGAAGATATAGCTAGCTATCGTATAAATAAAGCTAACTTTAGATACACTAATTATTCATATAACTAGATTGGGGCAGTCGTGGAGGTCAGGGAACCAGCCTCGTGACTGGAAGGTCGCCGGTTCGATCCCCAGGGCGGACAGTCCATGACTGAGGTGTCCTTGAGCAAGACACCTAACCCCCAACTGCTCCCCGGGCGCCGTGGATAGGGCTGCCCACCGCTCTGGGCAAGTGTGCGCACTGCCCCCTAGTGTGTGTATTCACTTGTGTGTATTCACTAGTGTGTATGTGGTGTTTCACCTCATGGATGGGTTAAATGTGGAGGTGGAATTTCCCCGTTTGTGGGATCAAAAAAGTATCAAAAAAAAAAAGTATCACTATTTCACTATTTAAACAGAAGGCTAAACATACTAGCTAGCCAGATAATGCTGTGTGTTTTTTGGCTATCACCAGCTGGCTAGATAGCTTTAACCTGAAGTGTTGACTGACTTGGACCTGAGAACCTGGACTTGAGACTTAAGATTTTCACCGCAAGGAAAAAAAAATTATAAATTGGACACTGAAAATGAAAATAACTTCTCTTTTCCAGTCTGATGCCTGCGTCCAGCCTGTCATGCATGGTCAGCTTGAAATGTTTGGCTAGCATGTAGTTTTGAAAGTTTGCTGGCTAGAGCATTTTTGGGAGGTTTTCACAGCAAAGAAGTGAAAAGTGAAGCATTGTGTTCTCAAAGAAGACGTAGAATACTTGTCACTAAAGCATGAGGTCAGTGTCCTGAGCGTGAGTGAATTTCCTGTAAGCAGGGTGTTCCCAGAGATTCTTCTCCGGCGTGTAATGATATCCTCCATGAAATTGATAATAATAAAAAATGGTCTCAGTCACAGTAATGCAAGATTTCTTGCCTCTGGCTTTGAATAGATTAGAGAAAACATGCCAGATCATTTGTCACTTTCATTTTTAGTCTTAAGTTAAATGCTGTCTTGTGAGTTTGATAGATGATCTTGAAAGCTATGCATCAGTCTTCTTTGCCATGTGTTTGAATCATCAGTGTCCCAGTCCTTTGGTAATTTAGAGCCGTCTGCAGCTGCACAATACTAAACAGAACAAACAACTGACAGGAGTTTAGAAAATCACACTATTAATCACTGCAAATGGAGCATAATAACACCTATTAAATGCCCATAAAGCGACGCCTTCGCAAAAAGCCCATCTTTGTGCACAGCTCGTTTCTTTGTTACTCCTGCTGCCTGTGCCAACGTCACTGTGTGTCTCTGTGAATACTGACTCTAAATTACCTGAACTTTAAAAGTGGTTCCTCATCACGAAGGTATTTTGTTGAATGATTGCTGTCACAACAGCCGAGAGGCCTTTTTATACGGTTGGTGCTGCTTTTAAGTTCAAAGCTTGTTCATTTCTTTACATCTATATCAACAGGGCTTCACTGGACACCCAGGTAATGTATCATCACTGTCATATCAAAATCCTCTAACTCAGTTTATTTAGTTTGATTCTTTACCTATTTTTTACATAATTAATGATGAGTGGGACGACAGAAACAGTCTGAAATTACTTGGAATGAAGTTTTCTTACTTTAATATTCATTAAAGTTAAGACCTTTTTTCTCCTGCTAAAACAGCTAGAATATACAACAGTGGGTGGGTGGGTGTACCTGTACATTGTAATGTATGTCAGCAGAAGAAGGAACAAAGGAGGGGGGGGGGGGGGGGTCACCTCTGGCCGCACTCTTCACCCTGACAGTGAACCCCCGCCCGCAAAATCCACAACCACCCACAGCTAAATAACACAACTTAAGCTAACAGAGAACAACATAAACAACAGCAGTAGCCCCTTTTCATGAGGGCATGTGCATACCATGAGCCTTTGTGGTCATTTGCATAGTCTAGCCTCTAAAGTTAGTAGCAAGTAGCAGAGTGCTTCAATATATACACATATCGCTGTTGTCGGATGAAAACCTCGTATCTCCAAAATGGTGACTTTACAGGAGAAGGAAAAAACATACTTTACTTTTAATGAAAGTCAATGGAACCAGAATTTTTTCAGTCATTTTGGGTCGTTACTTTTGGTCCATTCATCATGAAATTTACACACAATGTACAGGACAATAGGCTGTAACTTCGGGGAGCGAGGAGGTGGACGCACATGCTGAGATAAGTGGGATTTATTAAGGGCAAATCCAAAATCAGGGTCGAGACAGTCCAGGGTCATAGAGCCAACATGGACTGATCGGGGGTCAGACATGACGAGAAACACAAACAAATCCTAATCACCAGACAACAAAGATTCAAACAACAGTTCTGCCAACATACATCAAACAAAGACCAGCGAAAACAAAGGACAAACACAGGGCTTAAAAACGACACCGGGAAGACGAGGGACAGGTGAAAACAATCAGGGGCGGAGTTACAAAACAAGGGGCAGGACTACAGATACCAAAATAAAGAAGCACGTGGACTGAACCAAAACACAAACACGTACAGGACTGGGAGGGGCCAATCGTGACATAGGCATTTTCAAATAATGTCAAAAACTGAAAAGTGACAAAAATGGAGATACAAGGTTTTGTTCCAGCGACAGCGAGACATGTATGAACAGATGGTGGGATCCTGGAAAAGATGGGTGGATTAAATTAACTGGGTTAAAACTAAAGACTGTCGAGATTCTGTAGCTTCACATTGCATCGTCATTTGGACAGAATTCATGGTTTTATGTTGTCTTCATGTTTCCTTTCTCTCACTACAATACCCAGCATGCATTACACAAGTACTTCATGAAACCATTGAGAATCCCTGTGGAGTCCAATCCTGACAGATGGATCTATAGGCTAATAAATACAACCAAGCTAGCATTAGTGTAACTCTTACCTCAGTCATCCAAAAAAATCATAAAAAAACAAATTCAGCACAAAATGAAGCGCAGAGCTGTTTACATTTTCAGCCAGAGAAAAGAAGCCAGACTGAGGTGTCTAGGTAGCCGTAAAGCTACCGTACAAACTGCAGCGTTGAGCTTGTCACTTCTGTTGTTGGAGAATTCCATTATTTTAATTGCAAAGATAATTCGAACACAGTTATTACAGTTATCACATATGTATTTGGCTTCCTAGCAATAATGCTGGCTACTTTTGCACTCAGAACTAACAAAAATAAATGAATAAATAACATAAATTTCAAAACAGCCTGACCCCAAAACTCCACCCTAAAACAGCTGTAACTTTTCAAAAATTGCTTCCACCTTAAAGACACATCATCCTGAGATGTTCCTAGTCTTCAAACTGGAAAATCTCGCTCTAGAGACCACTGTGGCACCACTGTAAGATGCACGTAAGCATGTCATCGCTGTCCAATGAAAAACATGTATCTCCATTTTTGTGATTTTTATTTTCCGTCTGTGTCGTGTGAAAGTTTCATGATGGCTGGACAAATAGAAATGCTCCAAAAATGCCCGCAATAAAATCTCTTCCCACTGACTTACACTGGAATTAGAGAACGTTTTTGCCCTCTAATGTAAACTTAGTATTTTTGAGATACTTGTTTTAATTTGGACATTATTTAGTGATCATATGTAGTGAGGGTTTCATTTGTTTTGGCTGCGTCCCTTTAAAAACTTGCACTACCTGACTTTTGTTGCCTTTGCCGTTATTTTATAATCGTATGAGCCACAGATTTGACTAAATTAATGAGCATAATTAGTTTAGTGCACTGACAGGCAAGTCTGATGTATAGTATAGCTTTCATTTCCTCTGCCTTAATTATGGCTGATGAGTGCTTGTGTCGGCTTAAAGGTCACACAACTAAAATAGAAACGAGTCTTAATTAATTATAATTCATTCTAGAGAATCTTAATTGAGGCTTGTGATTTGCTGCTGCCGCTCTAACAGTGTACAGATGACGCAGGAAGTAAGCCATGCTGTATCTTGGGCATGTGAGTAATGAAATGTTAGCTGTCCTCTTTAACACCGGCTGGATTTATTGGGTTTAGTGAGCAAGATGGACTTTGGACAGCTGTAGTTTTGGATCAGTGTTTGGCTGGCCTCTCTGAAAACGTTCCAAAATCGTGGCATCATTTTGTGCTCCACACGTGGAAGTGGCGTGTATCTTTAGACGCTGTGACAGTTGGAAGCGTTTGTATATATATATATATATGCACTCCCTCTCTTCATCTTCTGTCCTGACTTTGGAAATGTTTTACACGCTCCTCACGTTCGCAAGTGCGTTCTCCCAGTCAGGCTGACTTGGGTGAGTGTGCTTCATTAGAACTCTGAGGCCTTTGAAATCCCTCTGTTTCACTCCTGCCTCCTGCCACCCTAAACCCAATTAGTGACATTAAAATGTCTCCTTTCTCTTTTCTTTTGTTCTTTTTCCCCTTTTCATTCTTCCTTTCTTTGTCTTTCCTTCCTTCTTTCCTTTCTTCCCTCTTTCTCTCTCCCTCAGTCTTGTCGTGCTGTACGTGCATGATATTGACGTCTGAGCCAAACTCATACTTGTGTCTTCTGGGATCTGACTGCTAAATGATATTGGGAAATTTGGAAAACAAACCCGTTTGAATGCGTTACAATGGCCTCTTTTGTATTATAGGGCCAAAAGGTTCTGAGCGCAAGGAGAAGGCATTAAAGTAGTATTACCACATGCGTCAACATGGATCGGTTTCAAACGCGGCGAGCTACTCGTGCTCAGGACCGCAATGTCACCATGAGTCAAACACAAAATTTAGGTGAGGCACAATCCTATTCGGCCTGCGGAATGATTTTAATTTTCTATTATTATTATTATTAGCCCATTTCACCATAAGCTGAACTACAGTTCCCAGCATGCTCTGCCATGTAATGAGTGCTCCCACCCCCTCCCCAACAGCAATCTATGGGACAGCACCACAAAAAAAAGATGCCAGGTGTCCAGTTCAAGCGAATGGACAGTTTTGAGAAACCTGCTGTACACTGGGGACATTTAAAGAGGTTTAACTGTTATCTGTAGCTGATGTCGTCACAAGTTAAGACGATAATGATAAGATGATGAAGAATCTTATATGTATACATACACACACACACAGACAGTCATACCTGTAAACCTTACATTGTGTAAAGTATGGGTCTATAGTTAAAGTGCTGAGGGCAGCAGCAGTAAAAGGGTGTATAGTGGCAGAGAAAGGGGGTCAATGACAGTCAGATAGGTGGGGTAATATGGCAGGTAAGTAACTACATGTAACTGAACTTCAAGTTCTGTATGAAAGATTTTATTCAGTCTATCCCTAAAGCCTAAACCTAACCCTAACCTTAACCTCAAGGCAAAACCTACACCTACTCCTAACCCTAACCCTACTGCTGTTGATAATCAACTGAATAGCACCTGAAGGTTTGCTAGTATTTAGGTATCTGTAGAGCTTCTTTAATGGTTCTTTAATTGATCAGAAGAGGTTCTTCTGTGGCAGTGCTTGAAGAATCTGCTACCTTTTTCTGTCATTCTATGCACTGTTTCAGTCACTCATCCTCTGCTGTACCAAACAATATTAGGTCATATTTCCAAAGAATTGGCCACTTATGAGGTTCTATTGGGAAAAAGCAACCTCAGTCTGCTCTGAATACACTGGACAATAAATCACGGTAGGTCAGGATGGCAGACACGTCAAACACTGTCTCCTAATGCATGTGTGTGTGTGTGTGTGTGTGTGTGTGTTGGTACTGTGGGAATGGCAGCGGCTGTTTGATGGATCAGCCAGGAGTCCGGAGGTGTCGTCGGGGTCAAAAGGGGATAATGGCCCCACTTTTCCTGCTCTTGGCTGACCTCCCACGGAGCGTAATCTGAACGGGGCACTGAGGCTACACGGTGAGAGTAAGTGGACCCTGGAGGCAGCTCTGCCACACAGGGAGCTGGACAGCGTCTGTGTGTATTGGGCTGTCACTGGAAAACAGGATGAAATGCGTTAGTATTACAGTTTATGATTCATGTTATAGGCCTCGAGTGGCTCATCCAGCTGTGGTGCTGTTTCTACAGTGCAGAGGTCATATGTACCAGCTGGCTAGATGGCTGGTGCTCCTCAGTTATGCATTGCCAGATCACGTTAGAAAGGCCTGCACTTATTAAGAAATCACTTAAAAATTCTCAGCGTTGTGTTATTTATGTATTTACTTTGCTTATCTGTTTTATTTGACTGTGTTCTGTGGTTATGTCCATAACATTTTGGTGTATTATTATTATTATTATTATTATTATTACTATAGCAATGTGATTTTTGGCCATGAGCATTTTCAAAAACACTGCTACTACTACAAGAACTACCACCACTACTACTACTACTACTACTACTACTACTACTACTACTACTACTACTACTACTACTACTACTACTACTACTACCACTGCTAATAATAATAATAATAATAATAACAATAATTAGGATGATGTTAGGACACCCTAACATATCACCAGAACTACAGCTCACCTTGCCTCCATGGACTTTTATTATGGCAGACATTTAATGGAATAAATCTAAACTTTTACTTACCTGAGGTCCAGGGGGATCCAGCAAAGGTGGGATCCAGGTTGCAGGTACCTATAAACAAGAAAACACAGTGTTAAATAAGGCCTGCTCATTAGAACTGTTGATAAGAACTAGCCACAGTGTGCATGTATGTAATATATATGCATATTGTTTGTGTTCTTGTCACCCCTAGAATCGAACAGTGGTATGACCCAGATCCAATGGGGAGGGGCTACCAGTTTAAGAGGGAATGGTCACAATGGAGGAATTCCTTGGAGACTTGGGAAGGCCTGTGTAGCTGCGCAGCCCCAGAACTATTTGGGCAGAATTGCACTAGTTCTGTTTGGGGAAATGACTGCTGGTGCTGACTGAGGAGTCAGTGGAGTAAACTTTCACTCGTGAGTGTAAATATACTCTTCTGTATAGTTACAATAAACTTCAGAGCACTGGGAAATGGAGACCTGGTGTACTGTTACACATTAAGTCTAGCTTATATGTTTAAAAGCAACATAGATAATTCCGTGTAGGCACTTCCATGTATTATCCTGACCTTAGTTAGAATGACGCAGTTCTTTCTGGATAAAATATATCACTGCCTTTCGCATTTTAGAGTTTCCTGTTGATACAACACACCTGATGCAACTAATGAGCTAATTAACACCCTCAGAAAAACACTACAACATGCGCAGCAGTGATACACCAGGGCCAGGGCTGAGAACCACTGCCTAAATCAATGAGTTTAGTTATTAGGTTCTCTTTATTTATTATCACAATATAGTTTATCACATATAAGGGGCTGTTTAGGCTCATTCTGAGAGGGCTCAGTGCTTTCTCACAGCAGTATGAAAGGAATGGGAGATCATTAAGTTCACATAAACTTTGTAATTTTAAGAAAAAAAACTAATTTACACTTTTTGGAATGAAGGTTCTGCTTTAAACATCAACTGGTTCCCCTCTTACAGATCCACAAGTTTCAAAGTACAGTTCATGGCTGATGAACTTTCATTTAAAATTTACTGATTCTCAAGAAGACTGAGAAATATCCAGACTTTTACCAGAATATTTCCAACATCTTTGTTAGTCAGCCTTTTAAGAAACTGGCGTAGCTTTCCTGTAAAACTACAGAAGCAGAAAGTTTGAATCAGCTTAGGTCAACATGGGGCTCAGGCTGTTGGAGTTAATTCACCTTTTAACCCTGAGGACTGGTGCGCAGACTGCTGGTCACACAGCAACGCAGATAACAATCTTGCCTAGCTAGTAGCTAACGAAAAGGCAAAGAGAGAGATTTTAGACAAACGTCGATAATTTGGAAATGAATGGACTTATTTGCATTTATAAGCTTACAGCTGGTTTCCTGATACATTTAATCTGCAACGAGAAACTGTCAAACAGTAAATTGTCACAAAGCTGAAGTCATTTTCTTTTTCGCCAGTTTCTTGTTCAAATTCTCCCTGTTCAACCGTAAATAGTGCAGCAGTTGTATTCTGGCACCTGAGGCACCATTTAAGGTGGAACAGGAAAATCCAAACAAGAAGCTGGAGGATGAGAAGCTGACATAAGCCTCATAAAACGTCAAACACTGATAAACTCTACTTTTGTTGAGGATTCAATTACATTTATGGAGGATTATCACCAGTTTTCTAGGCTTTGGGAATGATTCGGAGGTCTGTGTGAGAAAATCGAGATACAGAGCCGCCTCTCACCTAGTGTTGTTCTGCCTGCAGGTTGTGTGGAAAGCGCATAGCACACCCACAGCTGTCCTGATATAAATCACCCTCAGAAACCTGACCAGGCATTAGCAAGGGCAGCACAAAAGCTTCTCATGGCTTCAGTGGTCCCAGTCATTCAAATCCAGCTTTTCTCTCCATGTGGCGGTTTTCCAGGCTCTGTAGGCTTCTTGCTTGATTAGAATGTACTAGACTCATTCTGTCAATGACAAGGACGCTTGGAGTGCCCAAGTACAGACACTGAGAAGTGTCTCATGTCATGCTTGCCTTTTATTTTAGAGAAAACGGCAGGAAGCAGCAGCTTATATTTGGTATAAAATTGTTTCAGTCTGAGGCTCATGTGCTGCAAAGTTGCTCTACACACTCCAATCCAAACTACTGTATAGTTCAGGAATGTACAATGATATAGGAACAATATTGGTGTTGGCAGAGAGTAGCTCTAAAAATAACAGCATCAGATATTTAATGACAGACAATATTTACCACACACATCTTCTAAGCCGCTTCTCCTTCTGGGTTGTGGGAGCCTATCCCAGCTGTTATTGGGCGAAAGGCAGGACACACCCTGGACAGGTTGCCAGTCCATCGCAGGGCAGACAGACAGACACACACATTTACTCACACCTAGGGGCAATTTAGCATGTCCGAACAGCCTGACCGTATGTTTTTGGACTGTGGGAGGAAACCAATGCAGACACAGGGAGACCATGCGAGGACCGTGGTCGCCTGGCCGGAGACTTGAAATCAGGCCCTCTTTGCTGTGAGGCGACACCGCTACCCACCACGGCACCGTGCCACCCGCCTTAATCACCAACCATTCTTATAACCTACTTACAGTTTTCACAATGATTATGGCATTCAGCAATGTATTTGGTTTTAGATTAGAGCAAAATCTACACAAAGGTGTTAACAATTTGTTTAAGAACAATCTGATGTAGACCCTTTCTGGACTTAGGAAGATATTGGTGAATGAGGCCCATAGTGTTTTGGCACTGGGTTGAACTTATTTTCCTGAATTTAAAACCCTTAATTTCTACATTTTATACATGTTCATGGATCAACATTGACACAAACGTACATTAAAAATGTCAGTTATTGATATCACCCCACAATTCCCATATTAGTGCCTCCCTAGTATCCCTAGTAGTGACCTACTGATTAGTGATGATTAAGTTGGTTGTGCTGGCGTAAGGGGAAACACAGCCATGTATTAGGATGAACTAATTCCTTTTATAATCAGTTATTCTATTGAATATTTAACCTTTGGTATGATTAAATGATTGATTGAATAATTGAACTGTAATGGCTTCTGCGGTTTCTTCTCACTTTGCCTCATCACTGCCATCCTTCAAAGTTCTGTCTGTGCCACAAGCAGTTTTTTCAGAAGCTCTTTGCCCGCTCATGTTTCCTGTAATGCAGGGATTCCAAACCTTTTGCAACACATGGCCCACGCAATCAACCACAAGAGCTTCATGACCCCAGAAGATTTAACAGACTTAACAGACTTCAAATGAAAGCAAATATAACATGATACTCAAAGCAGCCTAATCAAATTTCAAATGGTCAGATTTTATAATCATGGAAATAAAAACATAAAAAATCTTAGTTTTACTGTTTATAACCATTTTATACATCCTGGATGAATTCTAAATGATAAAAATATAAAACATTTCGTACTGCCTTACATTGAAAATATAATTTTTTTGCAAATAATTGTCAGCAATAATATTTTTCATATTTAATATGATTGGGTTAGTTAAATCTCTATGCATTGTAATGAAGTTTTGGTAAATGAAGTAATGGAGCCCACAGGCCAGAACCACACCTATGGCTTATTGCAATCTGTCAGAATGTCCATTATACATTATTATAAGGCACTTTTTAAAAAGAAATTTGCAGTTGTCTAAGCCGAGTTGATTGGTGGGTCCCCTACAATGACATCCATACCCTGGTGGTCAAGAGAGCATAATTTGTCCCACCCTCTCAGTAGTTGCATAGATTAATGCCAGAAAATGTGTATGTCTGTTAGCTGACACAGCATAATCGGCAAATAGCGTTCTCCTCCAAGCGTGTTGAGCTGTCAAGTGATTCTGCGTTAGCAGTGGTTTGAAAAGCACATGCTATTGTCACCCTCCCAGCATGATGGACAGGATCTTGTGATGGGGGAGATCTAGCTAGGGGGGTGAACTACATAGGGGCGGGGATGAAGCCTGAGTAGGCCTGGGTAGATTGATCAGAGGCCTACCCAATCAAATATGGGAAAGCATCATTTATTAAGCCAGATGTTTAAGATCATGAACTTCTGAGATTCTGTGAGTGCTGTCATTGTATTACACCCAATCAAATCGTTATGCTATCTGCCAAGCTCTGACTTCTTTTCTCAGCCCTCCAATCTTTGCTTAGCAACCGTTGCTATCTGCCATTACCCTAAGCCAGTTCAGTTTATCAGCACACCAGTGTTTGAATTTGAAGCTCCCATTGTGCTTAAAAGATGGGGACATATAGAAGTGAGAATCTATACTCTGGAATATATTGGTTTTGGCCTGTCTAAAGCCAAAACAATTGAAAAAATAATTTGTCATCAGTTTTCTGCAAATTTAGTTCTTACAATGCACTTGTACTATAAAGGCTGAAAAGGGCTTTGTAAAAAAACATTACTTGAAAGCATTTAGTCATCAAAGGTAAGACATAAATGGACCATAAACAAAGAAAGTATGCTTTAGGATGGTTAGCTTTAGGTTTTTGCGTGTACTGAGCTTTTCCTCATTTTGTACATCTCTTATGTTGTCTTCATTGGGCAAATGTGCCTATGGTGAGCTCACATGCTCCATATTAAAGGGTGCTGCAGCATTGGTTGAGTTTGTGTAAATCCAGTATTCTCATTGATTGCTATTGTTTTTGTTTCACCTTAAGACAGAAATGTTGGAATAGGTAAGGTGATGACTGCACTGCTGTCAGGAACAGCCAATTGCATAATGTTATGGCACTGTGGAACATTGGAAATTGTATGTACCAGCTTGGCCCATCTACTTTTTCAAAGGCCTACCAAAAATGTATTTCTGTCTACACCACTGCACTATGGAGAAAGTAGATGCTGAACTAAAACAGCTGTGCTTAAAAACCAGTGAGCTTTTCCTTCACTTACAGTTTTTTTATAGACAATAATGTCAACGGTGATGTTGCATTAGCAGCAGGTCAAAAAGTATGTTAGCCTTCATGGGGTGACCAATGGGTCAATACTGGCGATTGGCCTAATAAAATTAGGAAGAAAAAAAAAAAGTAAACAGAAAACAAACAATGCATCAGTGCTTTGACCTTCATTTACTTCTTTGACCACTAATCAACTTTGGCAATTAATCTCTGAAGCTGACGTAAGATGACCTTACTTTCTTTCCCTCTGCAACAGATAATTTGCTGTTACTTCAGTACGATGGTTAATCTCTTCGCTCCCACACTGTGCTTGAATTTGCTCCAGCTGCTCTCAGCAACACGTGCCTTCCCCAGCTAATACCGAGCACTCCTTTGGCTGCTTTGTCCACCGTACAGATCACCTCCTGTAAAACACTGGGAGTGTTCCGTGCTATCAGATCCGCTCATCCACGTAACCTGTCCTTTGTTGCACTGACACGTTCATACCATGGCCTAAAGTCTCTTATTATGTTTCTCTATTGTTTGAATATGAATCTCATCATCCGGCTTTCTGCATGAATAAGCCTGCTCTGACACGGGCGCCTGAAATTGCTCTGCACTTCACAGCAATTTAGGTGTCAACTGTCATCGTATGAGATGGCGCCGGGCATGGCCGAGGCCGTTAATTACCACCATCATCCTCGCTGACGTCGGGAATACGCTTCAATTCTGCTCTTTGTGGAATATTGATGTGTGTCATAGGTGCAGTGCATGTTGCCAGAGGATTGTGCACTAATCACTAGAATCAGGTACAAACCTGTAGCGTGTCGGCTCGTTCGTTTTAATGTATGAACGTTCATACTAAAGGAGATGGTGATGGAGCTTAAGCTTCAAACATCTGCTGTGCTATGTAAGAGTGTGTTTTTCTTGTATGAAGTATTTTTAAATAGAAGGTATTGCTAGATCTCCTTGCTCCTCTGGGAAAGGCAATTTGACAAGACTGAGCAAATGGAGAATAAGAAAATGTAATATTTTCCTGCCGGTTTTTCTTGCAGAAATCATTGCCAACAACAATACTTCAGCACGTCATGAGCTGGGATCTTTGTGCTGTGACAAAAATACACATTTCCATGCAGCAGCATTCTCTCACTTATCAATACGCCACACTGCCTTGCTCTCTGTTCTTCGTTCTGCAGTCGGCCTTCTGTAGAACTCTTTCATCTACCCAGTGCTGCAAAACAGGAAAGCAGCAACTTCCAGATAAAGATTCAATTTTTATTAATTCAGTTATTTTTATGGCAGCTTTGAGCGTCATGACTGGATTGCTATTCTGTGGGCATGACCTGAGTTAAAACATGTAAAGCACAAATTTGTTACATTCTGTGTAAAAATCCCTTGATTATTATCAACATTCCAGTTTTTATCGCACTATCTGACCCATTTTCTCTCACGGTGGGCTTTTTCTCTAATCCAATGGTCACCGACTCTCCTCCTGGAGATCAACTTTCCCACAGAGATTAGCTCCGACCTGCAGCTAACGCGGTGCCCCTCGCCCTTACCTAGGCCAAAGCATCTGATCCAACCAATTAAGAACTACTGAAGAAGTTCAGGAGCTACAGACTTCAGAAAATGAGTGTTAATTGATGTTGAATGACTGGCGACCTAATCACAAAGAGACAGAAACAGTACAGTAGGCTACAAGAAACAACTATTAATTACAATATGTGTGTATATATATACATTTTGCACGCACACACACACACACACACACACACACACACACACACACACACATTATATTACACATATATATATATATATATATATATATATATATATATATATATATATATAAAAGGTTATTTGTACAGTTCATGTTCTTAACTTCAAATGAAAATGGATAGAAATAGATTTCTTTTCTTAGGATCATTTCCATTCATTATGTCTTTTTTTAACACGTTGTAAAGGATACATTTATATATTTATCTATTAATGTATGTATACATTTAAGGGCATATACACACATTATATATGTATGTACGTGTGTGTGTGTGTATATGTATATATATATATATGTGTGTGTGTGTGTGTGTGTGTGTGTGTGTGTATGCCGCACACTGGATTTAACAAGTACTGACTACATATAACACTAGGCTTCCTTGAGGAAAGGCCTGGAAATGGTTAAACAAACATGTTGACCTACATAAAATCACTGATTCTGTTCCTGTTGTGTGTATTTATCCTTATGAGTTTTTCTGACCAGATAAATATCTTTTTAATTATAAAGACTATACACATGCAGGTGTAGGAGCCCCGTTGATATAAAAAAGCAAGGTAATCAGGAGCACTCTTTCTTTTTTTCTTCTCTTTCTGGTGCGCATTCCTGTCGGACAGTCGGCAGTAATTGCTTTTAGGTAAAAGACTCATTAATCCCAGGTGTTTGTTTTTTGTGTCTTTCTCTCTCTTTCTGTGTGTGTGTACACACACAGCTCATTAGTGTTGTTGTTGACAGACGCAATGGGGCCATTAATGTATTCCACCCACTCTGTCACCGCCCAAGGTCAACTACTGGGCACTTCGACTTGACAGAAGGACTGTAACACACACACACACACACACACACACACACACACACACACACACACACACACACACACACACAAACAACATTCCAACTTTCAGTGACAGTCTATGTTGTCTATGGTGCGCTGTCTTTACTTGCACTAGGGTTTTTTTGGCTTGATGCCTGGCATGACGATCACAGACCATTCATGCATATATATTACTCATGTATATTAATTAGAGCTCTTTTAGAAAAACAGATTTCATAACAGCAGAGCTCTGAGCCATACTGCTTTTGGAGTTACTGTTAGTACAGAAGATCAGATCAAATACAAATCACCTAAAATGCTGTCTTAAGCATTATTTGGATTGAATTGGTTTATCAGGGGGTCGTCTGTTATACTTTTTTACACCAGTGTGAAAACTCTGGACATCTGGACAGCAGTAAAATCATTACACTGCAAAATATAGTATCTTGTCAAGTGAAATTATCGTAAAAGGAATCTAATATTTCCTATATTGATATGGTTGTGCACTTATTATAAGATTACCTAGACTACCTACCTTCTTTCTAGACATTACTTACTTGTTTTAGGTCATTTTATCAAATAAAATTATCTCAGTACTGTGGCAGATAATTTTGCTGGTTTCAAGCACATTTTTAAAGAAATTCTTCTGATAATATACTGAGATAATTATACTTAACCCTCTATTGCATGATGTTGCTTCAGAGCAACTACCTCATTTTCCTCACTTGACAATGACATTATACACATTTAAAGACAATCATAAGGTTAATTATAAAGGAAGAGTTTGAATAAGTCAATAAAAAGCATGTACTTGCTCATACTAGCTTTTAGTGGGCACGTTAAACCTCTTTTAACATTCTGTATGAATTTGTTTTGAGAATTTGCAAAATTATGTTTGTTGCCTAGAAGCAACATTGCGTGACCGTATACTGGATTTAGCCAGGTGTCAGGGAACGTGGATATATACCATTCCTTCCCACTTTCGCACCATGTTACCTCAAGGCAACATAACCCAAAAGGACCCCTGCACACATTCTTACTTATATTTATATTTTTTTATGTCTTTGAATTTAATAAGCAGGTCCAAAAAAATAAATCAAAGACCATTTTCATGCAAAACAAGTGAACCGAATATATTTCTTTAATAATGTGTGCAGTAGAGGGTTAATAAAATCACTTAAAACAAGTAAACACATTCTAGAAAAAAGTTAAATAATCCTTAAATTAGCTTGCAGCCATCTCAAAATGAGAGGTTTATTGGCTACATTTAAGATTTGACAAGGTGCCATGTTTTACAGTCTACAGGACAAGTGAGTTTCTAATGGGTTGTATTTTCTATGGACACAAAAATTTGCAACAAATGTGAACATATGATTGTGGCCATCCTTTTGAAGTCAACTGAAAGTTGATGACATGCGTAGGTGGATATTGTGGCGTCCGCCATGGGCTGAGCTGCTGTGGAGCTCTTAGGGGATGTGGCTATGCAAAGTGGCTCTCAGGAGGTGCCACACTCCCAGTGTAAAAAGAGACTGTTGGTGGTGGTGGTGGTGTCATTTTTTAACGGTGAAGTAGTTGGTTCATTTGTAATGAATTGCATCCAAGGAGGTGGACTTTGTTTGTGTTTGTCTACATTCCTTGTGTGTCGGGTTCTCCTGTGTTACCCCCCCCCTCCCTGTGTTTTGTGATGGCCTAGTGCAAGGCCAGGCATTTCTAGTCTTTGTGAAGACTTGCTTCTACCCAGACCACGTAGATGTTTGAGAGGCTCTCCTAAAGCATCTGTCTTTTCATCATTTGGGAAATGTTTAATGTGAATGAGTGCTTTAGGAGACTAAAAATGCCAAGTAATTTATATCCGTATGGAACTGAAGTGATCAGATCACTGCTCAGTTTGAGTTTGCTGTCATTTTCCCAGGGGACCGTGAAGAAAAACACCACCAAGTTCAGTCCAGTTGGACATAAAATCACCAAGTAGCACTTGTGAAAGAGGAAATTACCCCAGAGCCCCATGCAAATTTGTTACTGTCTGATTCTGGCTGTTTATCTGTGGCTTATGTATTAAATTAATGTGTTCAATTCAATATATAATTCATAACATTCAATTCTCAAGTCCAGTCTTGGTCTTGGCTAAGTCTCGACATTATTTGGACTCAGTCTTGTCTTGTCTCCAGGAGGCAATGCTTCCATCTGAGGTTACTGGAAAATGAATTTTCTATCACTGTTAAATCCACAAAACAGTTATTTCTCTACATGTTTCAGTAAAATCTATTCACTCCCAGTTGAGGATCTAATTGATCTTTCCATGATGGCTTAACAGGGAATTATTGGTTTCTGATCTTCGCTGGTTCCAAAATTGAAGCAGATCAGAATGTTGTTGTTGTTATTACTGTGCTTTCATTTAATGATAAAAATGGATGCATGCCATTTATATTTAGTTGACTTTGACTTTGGTTGGTTGATATAATGTGGAGAGTAACACCTCTGCCCTCCAACCTGCAGACTGCCATTAAAGCATCTGTGGTATGCTAATAATTTTCTTTGGGTAAGACTCCTAACACAACCTTCACCTACCTAAATCGATCAAAGGAGTGATTCAGTTGTAAGACGCTCTGGATAAGAAACAAGTGTAAATGAAATGACTGAAGGTGGTAGGAGTTTGCTTCCAAAAGGTCCAATGTAAAGGTTGGATTAAGACTATAATTAAATAATAATCTGTAACATTTTAGGATGCATAGTACTTAATGTTATATTTTACAAAATATTATAAATATATATAATACAATGACTCAATGTGTCCGGGTTTCAGTCTTGACTTAGACTCACCACTAGTAGTAGTGACAACAGCACTACCCTCAATTTCCTCCAAACATTTCCCACAGATCCTTAGTTATAGATAGGTCTGTCCTTAAACAGAAAATTCAAGTATTTATTTGTAACACTGGTATTTGATTGTATATTTAGCTTTTTAGTATTTTTTTTAAAACCACAAAAAATGTAGCCTGTAACATGTGTTATCATTATGTATAATTTCTATAATATGTAGAAAATGTTAAAAATAAACCCGTTGTAGCTAGTCTAGTTAAATACTTTATAAATTTATGCTGGGCATCTACATCATCTTGCCTCAGTGTCCAACAATCTGCACCACATTACACATGACCGAAGCTAAAAAGCTCAGGTGTCTGCAACATCACACGTGTGGGAGTGCTTTAAATTAATAGGAAATATTCAGTGCAAATGAAAGTAGAGACACTTATCTGAGCACCACTAGTCTCTGGTGAGGTCTGCACTGAGACCAAGCTCGGAGCCTCAAACCGATGTGTTGATCCCAGGTGCATGTGTCTGGTGGGGTGGGGGTGGTGGTGAAGTTCACTCTAGCTAGTGACCCTTTAGGCTGCAGACCAAGAGCCGCATTCTGAGATTGGAAGTGATGACAGTTTCAGTGTTCCATTGTCTTGCACCGTGTCCTCTGAGCTTTGTACCACGTCCAGGAGGACTGGCTGGACCAGCTGAGTGGGGTACCAGGGCTTCCAGAGAGGTCCTCACGTTCAGACAAGTAGGTAACTCCAAAGCTCCTTAATCCTCCCGTTCACTATCTTCCATGATAAAACCTCAAAGAAAACCTTAAAACTATTGATTTACACCCTTAGCATCTACCTGACTTACAGAGCTGTATTTGAATAAGAGGGCTTCTATAGCTTTAGCTTCACTATTAATACACTGTTGTCACATACTGGATCTATTCTGAATTGCAATAATGAACATACTAATATGTGATTAATTCCATCCATCCATCCATCCATCCATTTCCTAAGCCGCTTCTCCGTATGTGGTTAATTATGAAATGTAAATATTATTAAGGGGGGTTTTGAGTGAGTATTTGAAGCTTGTAAAATGCTGTTTAGGCCAGTCTAGTTATATAGATTTCTGTCTGCTGACCCCAACAAATCTGATTGTGTTGAAATTACATCTACTTTATTCAGAGGGAGGCTTCTTCTTTCTGCCAAGCCTTTCACTTGAGTCTCTTGACAGTTCATTTTCTATGAAAATAGCAAAACTATGTTTCTTTCACATTTCAAACACTGACGTGACCCCGTCTGATGAGGAATGTCAGTATCTCCACGATAACAATGCCATTTGGACTCGCTTTTCTGCAACAGTGTGCATTTTTGCGGAGTCTACATCTGCAGCACAGATGTGTCCACGAGGAAGGCAGTCGCGATGGGACTCTTGTTATGTCTGTGAGAATTGTCGCCTGAGGCAAAGTCCTTCAGAACGTCGAGGCCAGCTTTCCAGCGGCGTGAAGACACACACCATGCAAAGGGTGTTAGCCCAAAATTAGGTCTGGTTCCAGAGGGACCCGTCTGATTGAGGCTGAGAAAAGCTGATGGTTTCAACATACGGACACTATGATGGACAATGTAAACCAGCATTCGGTATGAGCAGTTTCAGTGTTATACAGCTTATAGAAACAAATGACATCAAGAATAATAGTGTTAACAAGACTTATGGAGATTTTTTTTATTTTTTATTTCTTTTCCCCAATTTAGTTTAGTGTCCATTTCCACCTTCTAGTTGCTAGATCTCCACAAAGCTATCAAGTTGATAGGGTTAAGGTTGGCATGTGCTTTCTCCAGTACACAAAGTACCACCACATCTACTCCAACTGCTGCTAAACCACCGGTTTTGTTTGTTTTTGTTTGTGTACTGTTTTTCATTGTTTGTTTGTGTTGTGTGTTTTGATGTTTTCCTGCTTGCAAAGGTATTTGCCACTGCATTGACCATAGCAGCAGAAGAGGTTGACTTTTCTTTGCAGCTTAGAGGCTTCTGAGGCTGGCAATGCTACACTACAGCTATGAGGCTTCCCAGGCTGGAGGCTTGAGTGATGCTAAACTGCAGCTACAAGGTTTCCTGGGCCAGCTGCTTGAGTGAGGGGCTGGGGGCAGTCATGGGCAGGAAGTTAGGGAACTGGCCCTGTGACCGGAAGGTTGTCAGTTCGATCCCCATTGCCGACAGTCCATGACTGAGGTGTCCTTGAGCAAGACACCTAACCCCCAACTGCTCCCTGGGTGCCCACCGCTCCGGGCAAGTGTGCTCAGTGCTCCGTAGTGTGTGTACGTGTGCTCACTAGTGTGTATGTGGTGTTTCCCTTCACGGACGGGTTAAACACTGAGGTGAAATTTCCCTGTTTGTGGGACTAATGAGTATCACTTAAGACTATAATATTGTGCTTACGCTAAATTACGCTAAAATTCTATCATAAAGAAGGAGGACAGGTCAATAAACCAGTTTGGGGAAAAGCAAAAGCACATTGTGACGATCAGTTGACCATCATGGACTGTTTACATTCCATGTATTATTTCCTTAGGCAGCTGAAGAATATCTTCATGTATCTTCTCTGTCATTATAAACATAAAATTGGGTCTGTTAGTTAAGAGGCAGATGCTCTGAAAGATCATCTGGTGCCCATTCATTGTGGTCTTTTAGATGGGCAGACACAAGGTTAGCCAATGTTGGTTGATTTTGTCGCTGTTGTCAGAAGAAAACCTCATATCTCCAAAATGCTGTCTTTACAGGAGAAGGAAAAGACATGCTTTACTTTTAATGTAAGTCAATGGAACCAGACATATTTCTAATCAATTTTGGGCTGTTTCTTTTGGTCCATTCATCATGAAAGTTTGAAACAATACAAAGGACAAAAGATATTTTCAAATTATGCAAAAAACTGGAAAATGACAAAAATGGAGATACGAGGTTTTGTTCTGACAGCAGCGATATGTACAGTTTATTTATTATTCTAAGGTACCACTTACTTGCCTCTCTTGTCTTGCACTTATTCTGTGTAATTTTGGCTATTTGATGATTGTTTATTTTATGCTGTAGTAGGTAGCCCCACTAGTGTCCCTTAGACACCAGAGATCTCCTCCCCATTACTATCCTGTCTGATACCCTCCCTCTTTTTCTGTTCTACACCTGCCTTCACATTCTTCTGTCAGCTTTACTATATCGATGAAAACCTCTCCTGTTCTCAGGCAGGTTTCATACACAGCATTGTGAAAGCAGTTAAGGCTCCACTGCATCAACCTTTATCTGATTTGATCTTTTAAATACTCTTTGTTCCATGACCTCAGTAAGTGGCTGCTGGCGCTGGGTGCTGAAATCACAGAGGCAGTGCTAACACGAGTGCTCTGCTCTTTTTTTTGGTACTTCTGGTCTCTGTAACTGACTCAATAATCCTTTAAAACTTTCTCCCAGACTAAGCAAAAGAATCCTTGCTACTTTCCTTTATTCACACCCTCTTCTCCAGACCATGCCGAGGCAAGACTTCCATCTGGACAATATCAGCTCCATACGTGAGAAGACCAGACATGGGGGCCAACCCATGAGTGGAATTAAGGAAGCGATGGTTTGATTCCGTCATGACCTCTTTCACCTTTCAGCACCTCTGATGTTCAAGCAAAGGAATCCAGATGGCTCTGTGGGCATGGAAGACCTACAAAGGCTTTCCTCTGAAGGCCATGCCAAGAGTAATGGCCGCTGTGAATGTTGGATAGCTGCAAAATTGGTGCTGAGGGGGTTTGTGTGGTAAACTATAACAGCTTGACGCCATAACCAGCTGCACAATACCTATTCTATACTAAGAGAATCCGCTGTCACAGAGTCTGGCCCCCCTTATGACTCTACATGTAAACAGCCCAGAAATGCTCCACCCAACTCAGTCCAGATGATGCTCCCCAGATCTGTGGCTGCCTCTTTGTTCACTGATTTACAAGTTAATTCTATAAATTCTTCATGAGATCAGGTTGCACTGCCATCTTTTTGGTGTCATGCAGAGGGCACCTCAAACCTGACGACTTTATTTGGAATAAATGCCGTTGCGTCTGGTGCTTTTGAATGATAATATTCCAACAGTGTGGGTGTAACATGGTGCAAAGTAATGTGCTACAGCAGTAGAGAACCCTCAGGGCCTGCTAGGCCTTCGGAGAATGCCAATGATTTCTTTATGCAATATTTAGTAGGTTTTCATTGAATTCTGTCTTTTTTTGCTACATTTTGGTTAGAAACAAAAGGGTTAAATTCTTAAAATGTCTAATGGAAAATCATCCAGTTTAACATTTTTCTCCATTCAGGGCCGTAAGGTAATGTGCACTCTACCAATTGTCATTTTCAAGTCTCCTTCACTGTAAAAAAAAAAAATAGCATCTCGTCAAGTAAAATTATCTTAAATCTAGTTGATTCAATATTTCTCCTGTTGAGATCATTGTAAGTTTGTTTTAAGCTTATTTAAATTATTTCCAAAAATGTTTACTTGTTTTAAGTAATTTTATTCAGTAAAATGATCTTACTTTATTGGCAGATAGTGAGAGAATTTTACTTGATAAAATTACTTAAAACAGATCAAATCAAATCAAATTTATTTGTAGTGCTTTATATAACTGATGTCACAAAGCAGCTTCCCAGAATTCCAGTAAAGACAAAGTTTTAACATGAATGTAAACCCCCAGGTGGGCATGCCAAGGGCGACGGTGGCAAGGAGAACCTCCCTCAGAGCTGAGGAAGAAACCTTGGGAGGAACCAGGCTCACCAGGGGGGACCCGTCCTCCTCTGGTCAGACTACCTACAGAGTTATTATACTACTAATATTATCAGCAGTAATATTGATATTAGGAATATCTACGAGTCTATGAGAACATCAGTGTAGGGTGGGCAGCTCGTCCAAGGTAGGTGGTGGTAGCTGGGCGTGGGCAGCTGGTCTGAAGTGGGCAGCAGGAGGGCTCAGCAGTCGGTCGTCCTTCAGTGTCCGGCCGGCCATGTGGGTGATTGTATACTCGGAAAGAAAGCAGGGAGAGGGAATTAGTTTTATTCTATCCGTTTGTACATAAACAGGGAATGTGAACATTTCCAGAGTGTGGCTAACGACTCCGGCAGATCTGACTATGACAGCTTAACTAACAGGAGAGAACCAGAAGGACACACAGACACGGCAGCACTCTGAGACAGTCTGGCATCCCTCCGCTCCACCGTCCACAGACCTGAGTGACCGCGTGCGAGCAGCTGGACGACAGCACCAGCGTCTCAGTTTACTATAATTCCCTGTGTCCATGGACCCCTGGATCTGCTACCTTTATCTAGGGGGAACATTAGCTACCAAAAGCTAAACTGAACAAGTGAGTAAAACAGGTAAACATGTCTAGAAATGAGTTAAATAATCCTATAATTAGTGCACAAGCACAATTAAATATATCAACTAGAATTAAGATCATTTCACTTGACAAGATACTATTTTTTGCAGTATTTGTTTTTCACCACTTTTTGACTCCTACACAAAGAAAAAAAATATCCATCCTTTTCTTTAATTTCTTTATTTCTCACCCTTGTCTAACTAGGCGATAGCAAAGCTATGAGCACTTTAAATAAAAACTAAATTATGGAGCTTGTATTTTACAAACATAATCAATTTTTTAAATTCATTCATGTTCTTCTTTAAATGCTCACAGTTATATCATAGATATCTGATATTTTAGCCTATAGGATGAGTGTTGCCTGCCTGTACAAAGACCTCAAAGTTGCTCTGGGTAGCATAACATCTCATGTGTAACATAGTGGGCAAAAAGTCTACGGGCATGTCACTGCTGACCGATAGTTTTGTGATGCAAGCTTTTCTACAGCATAGTCTACGGCATTATCACACACTGCTGCTTTCACACTGAATCTCATAACTGAGATCGCTCTCATTGCTGGTTGCAACCATGTGTGTTATCTAAAGTAGAGCCAAGCACGCTCTTCCATTGGTTAACATTTCAGGAGCTGGACATTATTAACCACTAACATAATTAACCTGACAGCGGAATCAGTTTTGATTTCCAGTGGGTGGGATCAGTTTCATAAGGGAAAATGTCACTCTGGTCTTCTGGAAGTCTTAAATGCATCAGGGAAAGTGAGTACATGTGCTTTTCAGTCAGGAATAGAAAACAGTAGCAGCTCCATGTCTGAGCTCTGAAGGAGTCAGTATGAAGCTGCTTCAGGGTGGAATATATCGCTCTTGTCAGAAGAAAACCTTGTTTTCTCCATTTTTGTCGTTTTTCAGTTTCTAAGATCGCTTGAAGGCCTGTTGCTCTTTACGTTGTGTGTAAAGTTCATGATGAGTGGACCAAGAGTAACGGCCCAAAATGACTTGGTAAAAACTCCGGTTCCATTGACTTCCATTAAAAGTAAAGTAGTTTTTTTCCATCTCCTGTAAAGTCACCGTGTTGGAGATACAAGGTTTTCTTCCAACAACACTGATATGTTAATGTCTGTTAAAAGCTTTAAATAAAACATGGGATGTCTTTTAAAAGCTTAGACAGTCCACATTTAATCTAGAACTGCCAAAAAAAGTTGATGTTAATTGACATTCAGTGCTCAGTGCTAACATTATAACTCCTATAATCCTGTTTACGGCTCTGATAGCCACAGTTCACCACTGTGTTACAGTAATCTGATTACTTGGTTACTTGATGACTTGACTTTGATTCCTGTAGGGAATCAACTGGATGCTACTGGATTCCTTATATGTCTCTAAGAGAACAATATAAATGATGTCCAATGCATTTAATACATACATTTCCTCTAGATATGGTACGATTTTGTCTTTGCACATTATTTGCGTGAGTGTGTGCTGCCTGCAACGGCTAACCGCACAACCTTTATTAAACAATTATATATTATATAACACGACCTTTATTATGAATGAGAGCAGTGCAGCACAGGAAGTGCAGTAAAGTCGGTGAACAACCTGTCAACTACGCTAATATGGGATTGATGGGAAAAGATCTCAGTACTGAAGAAGAGAACCTCACCTCAACAGGTCCAACTTGATTTGTGTTTAGGAGCAGCTCTGTGTTCTTAACATTTTATTCATAAAGATTTATTTCAACCTTTTCATTTGCGCCATTTTTACTGGCTAGTTTCTACATTTTCAAGCAGTAACAGCTGGTAATGTCAATCAAGTGTAACTGGCTGTGTCTTGTTCAATGGCAGGAGACTGAGAGGCCTTTTACACGATGTTTACTGTGATTGGCTTTTACTGAAATGAGTACTGGATTTTCTCTTGTACTGTCCAGTTGGTACAGTAAGTGATAGGTGTAGTAAACCCATTTCAGTTTAATGGAAGTGATAAGTAATTTGTAATGGGTTACTTTAGTGCAGTGGTTCTCAACTCTGAGCCTGGAGACCCACTGCCCTGCACTTGTTAGTGTTTCCCTGCTCCCAACACACCTGATCCAAATAATCAGCTCTCTGTTAACCCCTTACTGAGTTAAAAAGGGGGTGTTTGACCCCTTAAATGGCCAGGGCCACTGGTCTGGCCAAACTTTTACGACCCACTTCTATAAGCTAAGAATTGCTCAACCAGTTTGCACTGAAGTCCCTGAACTGAATAAGTCTTAGTATATAATAGGCTTGGGATTTTATTCGGTCAAGCAGGGAAAGCACTAATGTATGCATGGCAATGAGTGTCCAGGACCAGGAACGAGAAACACTGGTTTACTGAACAACCACCTCAACACTTTGTTAATGATAATGTTTAATCTCCACGGAAAAGACTGAAAAGATCATTGCAGGTTCAAAATGTTAGAGGATCCAAAACATTAATCCAGACATTAGTTATAACACCTGGACGATACAACATTTGCTAGCAGACGGAGTCAAAGTCTCCCTTTCAAACCAAGACACTAAACGTATTTGCGATAAAACATCTGCATCTTTTTTTAGCCTCAAACAGTGCTGGCATTCATTCGTTCAATTAAGGACTGGCATGGAAAAGTAATCATGCTAGCAGAAACATCTGGCTTCTCTTTCCCTCTTCTTCTCAATCCCCTCAGGATCCCTCGGTCAGTGTTTCAAAGTATCAGCGCTTCCCAAAAGGATCCCCTATCACCTCTGCCCTGTCATATTAAAGAAATAGCAGCACAAAATGGAAAATGTGTTCCCTATGGAGGCGGACACTTTAGTAGTTTCTCTCACGTTTGAATCTCGTTCTTCAACACCTCGAACTGATTTTCCAGCTGTTGCTCTTGTTGATGGTTTGGCTGAAAGGCTAGATGAAATAGGCATGGTAAAATGAAATGGTCTGATACGTGCTCAAGGAACTGCAGGCTCAGGTTTTGTTAGCATGCTGTCACAGGACAAGAGACATGGGAAGTGAGGGGGTCTGAGGGGGCGGCAGTCTGCCCAGATTTCAAGACTGTTTAACTGCAGTTGCTAACTTTACAATAAATTAAGTGCAGTAAAGACCCATGTGGGCTTGTCTTAGGGTGGAGCATTTTTTTGTTTTATTTATATATATTTTCTGCATAAAATCCACAGTAGCCACACACCGCTGAAGTGAACAGTGTCTTTTCGCCGCTTTCCCTCATCAACTGTTGGTCAGTCTGGGGTTTTGTCGCTAAAATACAGAGTGATTCCGAAAGATTCATCTGATTTCAAAGCGCCATGTTTTTACAGCCGTGAGGCGTCTAGGAACCAATCACAATCCACTTGAAAGAGGGGGTCATAGAGTTTTTGACCACCAGTGGGAGACGGCTCCTGAGCAGAGCGTTCTGCGTTCTCCACGTCAATCAGAGTGAATCCGTCAGAACTGAGCAGCGGGATTTTCATCAGCAGTGAAGCTCCAGCAGCTCAGAGCGTTCGGCGCTGGTTCCACAGCACTGGATGATCTCCGAAATCCCACTGAAAGAGCCGTGAGAGCGGCGACGCCCGACACGCTCAGTCCAGTCTGGGATGAGTCTGACTGTGGTGTTGATGTCGTCCGTCCAGCTGGAGGAGGTTCAGACTGAGACCTTGTAGAACTACATAATAAACTTTATGCTCATTTAAACCGTTTAAACACTGCACTGATCTGGAACGATTTACAATGAAATAAAATCATTTTAAATCAGATCAGTCTTTTTTAATCACCCTGTACAAGAAACTTTAGCCTGGCCCAGATCGTTCAATGTGTTTTAGGGGCTGAAGCACCAATATACTTTTGCTGGGATGCTTAATGGTTTAGGTTTTTAAGTTTGCTGCTTTTTCCATCTTACAGCTGTCCAGTTTTAATGTATGTTCTCTTCATTTATTGGAGTAGTGTTTTGCTTGTGAAGAGTGGGTTCATGCTTTTCAGAGAAGTGCTGCATTGGTTGTTGGGTTTATGTTAACCTATGCACTCTTTAATGTGCAATCTTGCTATAGTTTTGTCTTGATTAGAAAAACAATTATGCGTATAGCGGTGAAGTGCCCGATGCTGCGGTTGGTATGCTACCATCTTGGTGCTGCTCAGGCCTCATGTAACCTGCTGTAATATCAAAAATTCAGTGACTCCTCCAAAAAAGTTAGCCAGGTAGAGGCCCACTGAACATTTGAGCCCAGGGGCCTTTAACGTGGTGATCCAGGCCTGATGTTAGAAGCCTAATATTGTTTTTAAACTAAAAAAAATCATTATTGTAGAGACTTACAGAAGAAGAGTCAGAAGAAGCCAATCTCCACTACCAGAAGTGCTCTTTATTGAACAATCAATAGAAGAAAGGCACATACACCACACAGAGCTAAAGGGGAAGGTCACCATTAGCCATAGGCTTGTCCTCTACAATAGCTGCTCAATCCCATTAATCAACCCCACACCCCAACCCAGTAACACAAACAATACGTACAGCACAAACTAATGAACAACAATAACATCAATAATAAACAGTCTCTTTCACAGGGAGCCACACCCTTCCATGCATAGCCACGCCTCCCACGCTTCAAAAGCAGCACAAGCCAGTGGTGAGATACCACATTATTATATATATAAATTATGTCACTTGTTCCGAACACAAGTTGTTTATACCTCCTGTTCCTAGTGTGCTAAATTGCAGCATTGTCTGTGGTCATGGCACAGCTGCTTACAGCCACACAAGTCGACTTAAAAGAGAGAAAGCAGGGGGCGCAAGTTGTGCATCAATGGTTTGTGTGTTTATACAACAGTTAGTACTCTGTAGTTAACCGAGTGCTGTCCTCTATGCTGTTGCATGCTGGGGAAGCAGGCTGAGGGTGGCAGACGCCAACAGACTCAACAGACTGATCCGCCAGGCCGGCGATGCTGTGGGTGTGGAGCTGGACTCGCTGACGGCCGTGTCGGAGAGGAGGACGCCGTCTAAACTGAAGGCCATTATGGACAATGGCTCCCACCCACTCTACGACACGGTGATGAGACACAAGAGCTCATTCAGCTCAAGACTCACTCTACCGAAATGACCACAGAGCGCCACAGGAGGTCATTCTTACCTGTGGCCATCAAACTCTATAACTCCTCCCTCAGTGTGTGACTCACAATGTGTGGCTCATTTGCGCAAAACTACAATACCAAACTGTTCATATGGGTAATAATAATAATAATAATAATAATAATAATAATAACTGTGTGCAAAAACTCAGAGGGACAATAATTTGAACTGCTGTATACTAGATGTTTAATATTTATTATCAGTCACTGCCACTTTACTGTATTCAGAAGAGCTTGCACTATAATTTGATGTCAGGAACTGAACATTAAATCATATTGAACGCTGCGTTCACAGCCCAGTTAATAATTTCTTACTTTATTAATTAAACTGTTGTATGAAAGTAATAGAACACTCGAGGTGGTGTGTTATTGCTATAACAACACGGCTGTGATGATCTACAGCACTCGCCTTCGGCTCACGCCTGCGACCAAATCACAGCCATGATGTTATTTCGCAATAACACACAACCTCGAGTGTTCTGCTGCTTAAATATTGTCATCTCTCTCCACATTACAGCACATACAGTACGTTCTGTTTTATGTACATTATTTTAAAAAACTATAATGAGAAAATGGCATCATTTCTTCAACATGGCACAGCGTGCTTACGTACATGCCCAGCTCAGAACACCCTGCCACATCCCTGCATTGGACTTCGGATGTAAACACGATAAATGCTTTTTCTTCACTGTTGATGGATCTTCACAGCTACTTAGTGACAAAGACTCTGTGTTATGCAATTATTTTATATGGCTTTTCACGTGGCCCACGTCTGTCACACACTGATGGTTTGTTTCTGGTCACATGACCGACCACATAGAGGTTATTCTGGCCCCAATCTTGATTCTATCTCTCCTGATTTCTGCTGTGACATCTGGATGTGATGCAGTTTGGAATGGAACCTGCGTCGTTTTAGGTGCCATGATACAAAACATTCGATTGAGAGTGCAACACCGTCGTTCATGTTTTGCATCACATCTGAGGAGTGAAATTATTCAGTCAAAGGACAAAAACAACCTTTGAAAAAACCAAACCTTCTCGCCAATCTGGACATTTTGGGAACCTGGCTCAATTGGGGAAAAGGGGCAACCTGAACATGAATAAAACTTAATTTTATTTACAGCACATGATGGCAGAGAATCTTCGCTAGAGTGATGGCAAAATCTATAACACTGGAAAAGTGAACCCCCCTCTCACCTATAGGACTATAGCATTAACCAGAACCATTGCACTCATCTGCTGTTCACTAGATGCATGTTAGTTATAACTCTCTACATGACCCCTTACTGCCAACGAAGTTTGATTGTTGATATACGCCAGTCAGGCAGAACACTCTGACCATCTCCTTGTTTCTACACTCACTGTCCACCTTATCAGTTCCACTGACCGTATAGCTGCACTCTGTAGTTCTACAGTTACAGACTGTAGTCCATCTGTTTCTCTGATACTCTGTTACCCTGTTCTTCAGGACCCCCAGGGACCCTCACAGAGCAGGTACTGTTTGGTTGGTGGGTCATTCTCAGCACTGCAGTAACACTGACGTGGTGGTGGTGTGTTTGTGTGTGTGTTGCGCTGGTATGAGTGGATCAGACACAGTAGCGCTGCTGGGGATTTTCTGACCACATGATACATCTGTACGTATTAAAGCCACTTAAGAGCTCACAAGCTCAAAAACAGGTCTGCCACGATATTTAGGTCTCAAATCAAACTCAACATGCTTAAAGAGGACATGAGGGAGCGTGTTATTGTGAAATAACGTGATTTGGTCACAAGCATCAGCCGAAGGCGTGACGTTATAAAACACTCCCTCTCGTGTTCTATTGCTTTTATACAACAGTTAAATAAATAAAGAAATTAAACTGGGCCATAAATGTGTCATTTAATACGGTACTGTACGAAAGTTTTAGGCATCTAAGCAAAATTTTAAACAATTTAGCTCAGCAGTGAGTTTATCACAATATACATTAGAATAAAGTCGTATTCATAATTTAAATGAACACAAAAACAATAAAAAGTTTCTTGGGTCCATATTTTTCCTGGACACCTTCACAGCCGCCACAGAGACTCGTTAATATCATCAATTACATCATGAGCATAATATATATGTAACGTGGAGTGTGGTAGCGGACGCATGTGCGGAGGTAAGCTACTTTTATTGAGGGCAAATCCAGGATGATGGTCAGAACAGTCCAAGGTCAATGAGCCAATACAGATAGATCGTGGTACATGACATAAACCAGAATAGATTAACTACACAGACCAATACCTCCAACACAGACAAAGTGCAAACACAGGGCTTAAGTAACAAAGGGTAAACGAGGGACAGGTGAAAACAATCAGGGGCGGAGTCACAAATACACATGGGCTAAACCAAAACACGAACACATGGACAGGACTGGGAGGGGCCAATTGTGACAATGTATCATTATTAATTAATATTCTATGAATTTTGATTATTTAAATATTAACACTTTTCTCAAAAAATAAACACAAACTACACAAATAAATACATTTTGAAAATGTGTCTTCGGTGCCTCAGACTTTCGCACAGTACTGTATGTTTAAATATCAGCAGCTCCTTCCTCCTAATTATAGCTCCTTAACGAGCAGCTTGTTGCTATGTCAGAGTAACGAGCTCCGCCCACTCGCTGCTCAGTCTGCTGTAAGCCTGCTGTAAGCCTCACCTTTTGAAGTTCGGACTGAGCCATAAAACTGACCCAATATCAGGTTCAGCTCAGTTTGGTCAGTTTGTCCAGATCAGTATTAATGTTGTTTTGTTCCAGCCGGTCTGTAAAGCTTCTTATAGCCCGTTTAGTTTGGCGAATGGTGTTGGGTTCATTTCTGGCTGATTCCAGGTTGTTCAGCTGTTCTTCTGTCACAGCTGCCGACTGAAAAGCTGCTCAGTGGTGACGACAGTTTGGGAATTTAGTGTCGTCTCGTCTTCAGAGTCGGACCAAATCGGCTGTCGGTCAGATGTGATTTTAACAGTGTCCGTTTTCTGTTTGTGGCAAAGTGAGAAGTCAAAACATTCAAATGGCTCGAGCGTCTCCTACAGCGGTCAGAGTTGATACAGTGTTTGTGAAAAAAAATGTATGGTGAAATAACAGCACGCTTAGAACGCTTCTCAGCCAATCAGCTTGCGTGGCCGGAACTAACTGTTGTATAATTATTAAGATATGATGACAGCAGTAGATAATTCAGTCCATACCAAGTCCATACCAAGTTTTGACATGAGTTGTCTTCGAATTCTCTTTCATCAGATTCAAAATCACAAGACGCTTTCAATCAAGGGGTCTCACCAGTTTATTAACGATAAAATGCTCTTTTGCATGTTGCATGGAATCACACATTTTTTCCAGAGAGGTCTCCAAATCCCCAAATACTCTAATCTTACGTAGTGTAGCTTTAAAAACCCATTGCCTGGAACAGCAACTTGATGCTGATGTGCTTTCTGAACCTGACACTAATCCACCCTGAATGAAGTCTAAACTATTCTACAATGCATCCGCCTGGAACGCAAACACACCTGTTCCAAGTATAGCACTGAACCCTCGGTTGCTGACTCTCTCAGGCGACTAATGACCAAACAGTGAGTTGTTGTCTGTTTTTTTTCCCCTTTTCTCTTTGCCCTCCCCCAGCAATCAAGTGTCAACAAACTCCATCCAAACAGCCATTAAAAGCTCTGGCGCCTTTATAAATAATTCAACCACTTGACTGGATGCTAAATGAATGGAGATGATACAGACTAAAGGCTTCGGTTTCCAGGGAGTCCTTAAGAGGGAGTGTTTGGAGGGTTAAAATCACCTCCGATCAACAACACCCACTGCCGCAGAGACAAAGCCACAGGCTTAACTCCAACTGAGCTGATCTTTCCTCTTCTTTCTCTTCTGCTCCCCTCGGCTGTGTGAGAAATCGCCTGGGTTTTCCTCTCCTTTTCTCCGCTGAAAGAAAGGGAGGCACTTCTGTGAACCAAAGGCCCACTCCACAGGAGTCCATCTTTGGCCTACTGCGGAATGCCACCGTGGGGTTCTGAGGGGCAGCGGAGGCCTGGGGAGGACAGCAGGAGGGACAGAGCCGGGTTTTGTTTCCCCAGCTCATGTGTCAGTAGGTGTAGAGTGAAGTTCAGGGGTAATAATAACATGTTTGGAGTACTTGTCTGGGTTCCCTTTTGATGAGCTGTGAGAAACAGAGATAATAAGTGAGGTAGATCATTCAAACCTCGTCACGAGGGTAATATAGATGCACTGGCCTGATGGCTACAGTCCTCCAAGTCAAAACACGCACTGTTCAGTCCAGCTATAAAGCTGGGACTAAATCAAGCCGATGTCAACACATGGACGGGCAACCTCTTGCAAAGACCACCTGATGTACAATAAATGACTTCTTCCACCCTTTGACATGAGCAAAAGCCACCAACACAGAAACTGAGAAGGATATTTTTTGTAGGCTCCTTGTTAGTTAGTGGTTTAAGGTTGGTAAAATGAGTGCTGCTGCATAAATACTGACCCTTGTGCGCTGGTGAAACCCAGTAAGCAGATGGATGGATGAATAGCTGGGTGAAAGAGAGTCTCAACAGTGTGAGTAACAGCCAGCTGTTGTTATTCCTGTATCTTTTTGATTGTGGCAGCTGTCAGGAGAACTTAGAGCTGTGGAAGTGTAAATGAGGACAGCAGCCAAGAGCCATCTGCCTGACAGGCCGCAGACAGACAGGAGAAAGACACAGTGATTTTTTTTAGAGGAAGATGGGGGATAGGTTACAGGTAAGCATCGTCTGCTGATATGCCTTGCTTTTCCATTATGTGCCTATTGTTATGTACTGAATATCTCCCACTGAGCTAGCTTGTTAAATTCAGTAAACCCGTGCCCTGAACTGCTTTCACTCACGTCATTGGTGGATTCTACTGCTAAAAAGATCATTGTGATGCCGTGGGATGGGAATGACGGGATCCTATGGGATTTTTATCTTTACTACTGCCTTAGTTTTTGAATTGCTGGCAGATCCAAATCTTCCATCCTATATAGATGTGAGATGTGTGGGAAAGCTAATTCGGCTTTGCCACTTCCTCCCTTTTCAGCTAATGGACCCCCATGGTGGTGCAGCTTCTTTGATGTCTCCAGTGCATCGCTGTAATCTGGGGAATCTGAGGAATCCAAACAAGAACACTCACCTCCAAAGTTCTTAGCCAGGTCTGGGTTCACCATGGTGACAAGCTAGAAGCGAATGCCTCTCTTCTGTGTCCAGTTACTGGTTCGTTAGCACTGTTTCTGTCTTATCTGGGGAGGGCCAGGTGAGAACCATTGATTTTTCGATTAGGTTCAGTCTTTCTGCCTCAGTTAGCAAGCTTCATTCTGAGTCCTGCATTTAGCCTATTTTTTCTATGCAATATTGATTGTTCCACAGCTTTATGATGATAAATTCATGGCCCTTGTTTCTTTGAATCTCCCCACTCAACAGCGAAGGTTGTTGGGCTTGAGAAAATGCCATTGATCAGCGTAACTCTCTCTGGACTGTGTAACCTTTGAATAAATAATGTGGGTCTGCATGTTGGGAAACGTGATGAGAACCCCAGACCCCCCAATCCCCCCCCCCCCCATCTTATTGCTCAAAAGCACTTGTCCAAGATTTCAGATCAGATCAGATTTCTTAAGAGGTCTTAAGTGGTCTTGTCATAGACCTTTAGTGGTCTTGTCTAGACCTCTCTAAGGTCATGTATAATCCCCATATGAGGAACTCAGAATATACTTTGTCCTCTGTGCATTTTTCCAGGGGATTCTCTGAATTATGAAACTGTTTAGCAGTCAAAATCCGAGTATTGCTACATACATGCTACAAGCAAGCTAACGCTCCTGTACACTGAAATGTCATCACATGAAATTGAGTCTGCTATTAAACTTTTTCACATGCACTCAATAATCAGATCATACTCAGATTTCTGATTAATGGTCATGTAAAACAGCACACTCTGATTTCTTAGACCGGAGTAAGTTCTAAAAATCTGGTTAAGAAATCTGATAAAGGGAGCTGGACTTTAGCTCAGTGTTCAGATTTCAGATCAGATGTAAACTCTGCGCAGGTGCGAAAACAGATTGCAGTACCAGAAAAAAGCGAGCAGTGTTGCCGTGAGATGCAGCAAAACACTTTTGGAGTGACGCTGAAACCAAACACGCTCGACGAAATGAAGGATTTAAATATTCTTCATCTTCTAGGTGATGTGTGTTCATATTTTCAAGTGGCACTATAAAAAGAGAAGAAAAAGCTGCAGCATGAAGTTTGAGTGTTATGTTTACATCACATCTTCTACTGTGAGCTTATTGGCTGGTTGAACAGTAGAAATCTGATTACTGTCTGACTTTTCACTTTAACTGCACTGTAACTGCACTGTAAGCTCAGTCTAACTGCAGGACAGTTTATATTTGCACTATTTATACCCATAGACCTTAATCTGTATGTGAATTATGTCACTTAATGCTCATTTCAGGACCTCTTATATTTATATTATTTTTTATTGTTCTATTTTTCTACAATTAATGTTTCTTTTATATTTATAATGTTTCTTTCTATTAGTGTTTAGTATTTTTAGTGTCTATTTAAATTAATATTTTTCCTGTTCATTGTCTATTTAATGTTATTGTTACACCATGGGGTCTGAGAGTAATGCAGTTTCAGTACACAGCATGTCCTGTATATATTGTAGCACTGACAATAAAGCTGACTTGACTTGACTCATGTAGACCCGGAGTTTCCCAATATCTGATTACTCAAGTTCATGCAAATGTGCTGATCAGATTAATGACAAAATCAGATTTTCTGCAGTTATCAGGTTATTAAGTGCATGTTAACAGACTAACTATTATAACTACTATTATTACCAACACCAGCTACTCAAAGTATTACCTGAAACTGCCAGAGGTACTCAAGTACCACATTTCACAAGGCTTACAGGTTTGCAGGAGGTATTTTGGTGAGGTTGCCATTGTTATGAACTCAATTCAGTGTACAGCGGTGGAGCAATTGTCATATTTTGTCTCTTAATGACCTTGTTATTCAGGGGATCTGGCAGGATTCAGAGAAAAGATTGTGCAGCATTGTTTTTTGTTCACCACAGTTGATGCCACAGTGCTGATTTTTCAAAACATTATTCTTAGAACAGCAGCTTAATTCCTAATATGGAAAGGATGCTGCCTAAAACATTACACCATGATATCAAAGGTCTATTGCATAAATCATCATACTAATGGTTTCATGTTCGGCATCAAGATCAATCATGATCACTACTTATCAAAGCAACAAAAAGATGTAGACAAGTATGACTGGCAGGTGCAAGACATGGTGGCTCTCGTACTGTTGGAGGATGAAACTTCTCTGTCTGCCTTCCTGTCAGAACCTCCTCTTGCCTGAGGAGACGGGTGGCAGCTCTTCTGGTTGCCTCGTTAGTGATGCACTGACAAGCTGCCATGGAGAGCAGTAGACTGTGTGGTTGATGGCTGGGCAGCTCAGGAAGAGGGCAGGAGATCTGGCTGATCTGGAGGACGGGGAGGGTAAAGGGTGCTGGATATTAAGATCCTCTCCAGGGTCACTAGCTCTTTCGGTTAGGGATCGAGTGTCCACACAGCATGCCAGAGTTTATTTAGTACCAGGCAACAAGTCGTGCTGAAACTCAAGTCCCTTTGCGGATGCTGAGCTGATTTCCCTCTCTCTTTTCAAAGCTGACCGGGCTTTCACACAGGCTGACTCTTGAGCAGGAGCCGCGGGGTCAAGCCCTTTTCTAACAGCAGCCTGCGGCACCTCCAGGATCAGTTCCACACTGCTTATATGAAAATCCTCCATAGCAAGGGTGTCACTGAACCCTCCCCTGCTAAATGAGGGCTAGCTGCCATGCGCTTTTGGTGAGAAATTCTCCGGGTGTCACCACAAGACCCTTCAACCTGCTGGAACTTCTGCGTGTACTTATGGAACAATGGAGATACTGTATACTTTGGACCCCTGAAATTGTATAAGGCCAGAGAGCGGCCCATCTTAGACCATACAACTGTAATCATCCCCAGTCAATGTAGTCCCCAATTCTGGCACTGTCTGTTGATAGGTTTCTCTATGTTCCTCATCCCACTCTTGCACCCCTCATCCCATTTATCTATTACCTCGAGATTAGATTTCAGAGGCACCGCAAATGAGTCCACCCGACGACAGGCCCGTTGGCACTTCTGTTTGAAGCTGAAAGCAGATCGCAGTGCTGCTCCTTAAGCAGGAATGTACCGAAGAGAGCCGTCCCTGCATGCAGCAGTGTCTCTCTGATCCCCTACATCAGTAACTTGAGATGGAGAAGTATGAGTTTGAAGTGTTTCGTTGACTGTGGGTGTGGGAGAACCTCATTTTGTCTGTCTTGCCTGTCCATCAAACTTCCCTGTTCTGTGTCATTATGTCTGATGCAGTGACAAATGCTCTCACTCAAGAAGGGGGCAAACCTGAGTAGTGGGCCTCACCAGTGCAACAATTCAGGGGTGGGCTCACAACGATTTTCTAGTTTGTAATTTGACAGAATTACAAATACAGTAATAAGATACACTGATAATAGATATGAGGAGGACCCTTTGCAGTTTTCTGGAAACTATAAAACAGAAGGGTTGTTTTTTAAGTTTATTGTATTGCACAGAAAGACATCCAGGTTGCGTAAAACTCGACACCATGTGCAGAAACACAGGCAACAAAACGCTTCTCTCTTTCTGCTGAACAGAATCTTTTGTGTTAACAGATATTTAACTATAATTTTTCATCTCTCATGTCAGTGCATGCCATCCTGCAGCCTCTCGTTTTGTTTTCAATGTTTATTCTGATTAATCTTCAGCCTCTTTCTCTCTCAATTCTCACTTTATTCATGGTCATTTTCTTACCTGTCAAATTCTGTCTGCCCCTCGTTGCCGTTCACGTAACTGTCAGCCTGGTTTCCTGGTTACTCAGCCATGTGTTTTGTACTGATGCTCAGCAAAAACCATCTACACAGAATAGACATTTGGTAACGCTTTATTTGGAGTGGTCCTTTGTAGATGATTAATAAACTGTTGACAGAGTATCAGTAACACATCATCAACACATCAGTAGTGAAGCCACTGAATACATTGAAGTAAATATCTTGTAGATGTTTTAATGATACATTACTTACATTAAGTAGATGTGTTGATAATATATTACTGCTAACCCTAATCCTAACCTTAACCTTAACCTCAACTCAAAACCCAACACTCACTCTGACCCTAATCCTAACCTTAACCTTAACCTCAACTCAAAACCCAACACTCACTCTGACCCTAATCCTAACCTTAACCTTGACCTCAACTCAAAACCCAACACTCACTCTGACCCTAATCCTAACCTTAACCTTAACCTCAACTCAAAACCCAACACTCACTCTGACCCTAAACCTAACCTTAACCTTACCCTCAACTCAAAACCCAACACTCACTCTGACCCTAAACCTAACCTTAACCTTAACCTCAACTCAAAACCCAACACTCACTCTGGCCCTAATCCTAACCTTAATCTTAACCTCAACTCAAAACCCAACACTCACTCTGACCCTAATCCTAACCTTAACCTTAACCTCAACTCAAAACTCAACACTCACTCTGACCCTAATCCTAACCTTAACATTAACCTCAACTCAAAACCCAACACTCACTCTGACCCTAATCCTAACCTTAATCTTAACCTCAACTCAAAACCCAACACTCACTCTGACCCTAATCCTAACCTTAAACTTAACCTCAACTCAAAACCAACACTCACTGTGACCCTAATCCTAACCTTAACCTTAACCTCAACTCAAAACCCAACACTCACTCTGGCCCTAATCCTAACCTTACCCTCAACTCAAAACCCAACACTCACTCTGATCCTAATCCTAACCTTAACCTCAACTGAAAAAATTACACTCACTCTGACCCTAATCCTAACCTTAATCTTAACCTCAACTCAAAACCCAACACTCACTCTGACCCTAATCCTAACCTTAATCTTAACCTCAAATGAAAAAATTACACTCACTCTGACCCTAATCCTAACCTTAATCTTAACCTCAACTCAAAACCCAACACTCACTCTGGCCCTAATCCTAACCTTAACCTTAACCTCAACTCAAAACCAACACTCACTGTGACCCTAATCCTAACCTTAACCTTAACCTCAACTCAAAACCCAACACTCACTCTGACCCTAATCCTAACCTTAATCTTAACCTCAACTCAAAACCCAACACTCACTCTGACCCTAATCCTAACATTAATCTTAACCTCAACTCAAAACCCAACACTCACTCTGACCCTAATCCTAACCTTAATCTTAACCTCAACTCAAAACCCAACACTCACTCTGACCCTAAACCTAACCTTAACCTTAACCTCAACTCAAAACCCAACACTCACTCTGGCCCTAATCCTAACCTTAATTTTAACCTCAACTCAAAACCCAACACTCACTCTGACCCTAATCCTAACCTTAACCTTAACCTCAACTCAAAACTCAACACTCACTCTGACCCTAATCCTAACCTTAACATTAACCTCAACTCAAAACCCAACACTCACTCTGACCCTAATCCTAACCTTAATCTTAACCTCAACTCAAAACCCAACACTCACTCTGACCCTAATCCTAACCTTAAACTTAACCTCAACTCAAAACCAACACTCACTGTGACCCTAATCCTAACCTTAACCTTAACCTCAATTCAAAACCCAACACTCACTCCGGCCCTAATCCTAACCTTAATCTTAACCTCAACTCAAAACCCAACACTCACTCTGGCCCTAATCCTAACCTTACCCTCAACTCAAAACCCAACACTCACTCTGATCCTAATCCTAACCTTAACCTCAACTGAAAAAATTACACTCACTCTGACCCTAATCCTAACCTTAATCTTAACCTCAACTCAAAACCCAACACTCACTCTGACCCTAATCCTAACCTTAATCTTAACCTCAACTCAAAACCCAACACTTACTCTGACCCTAAACCTAACCTTAACCTTAACCTCAACTCAAAACCCAACACTCACTCTGGCCCTAATCCTAACCTTAATCTTAACCTCAACTCAAAACCCAACACTCACTCTGGCCCTAATCCTAACCTTAATCTTAACCTCAACTCAAAACCCAACACTCACTCTGGCCCTAATCCTAACCTTACCCTCAACTCAAAACCCAACACTCACTCTGATCCTAATCCTAACCTTAACCTCAACTGAAAAAATTACACTCACTCTGACCCTAATCCTAACCTTAATCTTAACCTCAACTCAAAACCCAACACTCACTCTGACCCTAATCCTAACCTTAATCTTAACCTCAAATGAAAAAATTACACTCACTCTGACCCTAATCCTAACCTTAATCTTAACCTCAACTCAAAACCCAACACTCACTCTGGCCCTAATCCTAACCTTAACCTTAACCTCAACTCAAAACCAACACTCACTGTGACCCTAATCCTAACCTTAACCTTAACCTCAACTCAAAA